>NW_015163145.1:18020-29998 GCF_001447785.1 Gekko japonicus
CACTCTCTCCGCCTGACTTACCTCCCAGGGCTGTTTACGTGAGGATAAACCTGAGGAGAGAAGAAGGTAGGCCTGTTTGGAACCCCACACTGAGCGGAAAGGCAGCGCGACTCGAGACACAAAGTAAGTAAATAAATAAAGGCAGCACGCATCAATAAATAAAATCAGTTAACACCCAACCAGTTTGTACTCTGTTTTCTTTGTTTAGCACTACAAATACATAGAGGGCGATTGAGCACCTGGCTGTACAGGGCGCTTTCACACATGCTAAATAATGCAGTTTCAATCCACGTTTGTGAGTGCATCCACTTCAGCGACCGTTTGTGAGTGCATTTTGCTATTTCACAGAGTAAAATCCAGTTGCAAAGGACGCTGAGAGTGGCTTTAGAGTGTGTGAAAGCGCCCTGAAATTCCATGGCCCACCTTTGCCATAAGCCTCCCAGAAGTCTTTCTCCTTGTTCGTCTTCTCCATTTGTGACCCACCTGCATGAGAGTGGTGACTCACGGCACGGAGGTTGATGTCCTTATGCTTACATTATGTTCTAACCTGACTGCTCAGCAATTTCATGGAGTGCCCACAAGGAGTTCTTGTATTGTGAGAAAGGGAGAAAAGTACCTCTTTCTCTACCTGCTCTATCCCATGCATGAGGGGTGACATGATCGAGGGCTACAAGATGATGCATGGGATAGAGCAGGTAGAGAAAGAGATACTTATCTCCCTTTCTCACAATACAAGAACTCGTGGGCACTCCATGAAGTTGCTGAGCAGTCGGGTTAGAACAGATAAAAGGAAGTCCTTCTTCACCCAAAGAGTGATGAACACATGGAATTCACTGCCACGGGAGTTGGTGGCTGCTACAAGCATGGACGGCTTCAAAAGGGAATTGGATAAGCATATGGAGCAGGGGTCCATCAGTAGCTATTAGCCACAAGGTATAGATAGGAACTCTCAGTCTGGGGCAAGTGATGCTCTGTCTTCTTGGTGCTTGGGGGGGCGTCAACAGTGGGAGGGCTCCTAGTGTCCTGGCCCCACTGATGGACCTCCTGAGGGCACCTGGTATTTCTGGCCACTGTGTGACACAGAGCGTTGGACTGGATGGGCCATTGTCCTGATGATCCAACATGGGCTTCTCTTATGTTCTCTTATGTCATTATGTACTCCACCTTGTCTATTATACTTATTCTGCAGCGTCTGTTTAGCTTCAGGAAGCGAGGCAGGAGGGTTGGTGTGTGATCACAGACCTATTGTCTATTCTGCATAGAAGTCCAGGATGGAAGATTCCATCTCTACTCCTGCAAATCGGCTCAGAGGCCTGCAAGGATTTCATGTTTATTTTTTTAAAATGCTGATAAATCACTTTTTTTTTAGCCTCACAAAACAGATTTTAAAAGCCTTCAACGGATTGATGAAAGCGGTTGATGTTAATGGAGAGACAACGTGGTGTAGTGGTTAAAGTATCGGACTACGATCCGGGAGGCCCAGGTTCGAATCCTTGCTCTCCACGGAAGCTCCCTGGGTGACCTCGGGCCAGTCAATCCCTCTCAGCCTAACCTACCTCGCAGGGTCGTTGTGAGGATAAAACGGAGGAGACTGATGTCAGCTACTTTGGGTCCCCCACTGGGAGAAACGTGGGATATAAATAAATAAAGAATAAAGCTTACTGAGGGGCAGGTTTAAATAATGTTACTGTGAGGAACAAAGAGATATGAGCCTCATTTTAATGTGCACGAAGTCTAATCCAGTGCATTATTATCGGTTACTGAATTTATAAACCACCTTCCCCCAAAGGGCTCAGGGCAGTGTACATCATAATAAACATAACAATAAATAAATAAATAAAATTAGTAATCATGAAGCAATAAAACAGTATAGAATGCAACATACAGCACACAGTCGATGGCGTACAAATCCCTTCACTCCCCCCATGGGGTGGATCTTCTACAGAAGAAGAGGAGGAGGAAGAAGAAGAGGAGGAGGAGGAGGAGATTGGATTTATACCCTTCCCTTCACTCAGAGTCTCAGAGCGGCTTACAAACTCCTTTTCCCTTCTCCTCCCCACAACAGACACCCTGTGAGGCAGGTGGGGCTGAGAGAGCTCTTTCCAGAAATGTCTTTTGAGAGAACAGCTCTGACAGAACTATGGCTTGCCCAAGGTCATCCAGCAGCTGCAAGTGGAGGAGTGGGGAAGCAAACCCGCTCCTTCCAGATTAGAGTCCACGGTCAGGAACCGCTGCTGTTCTCAACCGCAAAATGAGCAAAGGCTGCATTTGCAGTTCCCACCAAGGCATAGAACAAAGGGCAGCTGCCATGCACAGCATTTGTTATAGATGTGCATCGGTACCCAAAATGCAAGGTCAAAGGGGATCATTTTCAAAGTTGTGTGTGTGTGCGGGGGGGTTGGGTGAGGCAAATTCTCAAGTACGTCAAGATTCGATTCCATTGCCAAAGCTTCTGGTCCTTGCTGCACGAAGAACTCACCTTTCTGTGACTCCGCAGCAGGGTACAGCTACTTTCCCTTTGCCCGTCTCTCTTGTTCCAGCACGTACGTCACGATACCAGGCTCTGGGACAAAATCATCTCTCTTGGGTTGAAAAACAGGACTGGACTGGACGTTATACCAACCCCAGTGTACCAGCGCAAGGCCAGTTCCCATAACAATCAGAAGTCTGTAGTTCTTCCAAATGGTTTTAAGGCCCATAATGTGCTGCCAACCTACCTATATAAAGACAGTGGAGAATTTTAAATACGTTCTGTTAAAGAGCACCGAACATCCTTTCATGATCTGGGCTGTGCAGGCAAAGGCCTAGCAGGCCCAGGGAGCCTGACTAGCAGTGGGAGGAGGCCTGGCCTACAACTCCCAGAAGCCCCTGAGAGGTTCTGGCGCCCATTTTAGCCCATCACAGAGAAAGGGGACTTATAACAAAAGAGCTGGCACGGAAGAAGAGCTGGTTCTTCTTCCAAGAGAGCAGGGCCCTCTAGAGGGAAGGCTGCTGCTGGGAGAGACCCTCACCCCGAGAGGAAGGGTGAGCAGACTCAGGCCCCACTGAGTGGACTAGGGACCGTGAGTCTAGCCACGTTAAGGGCATTTGGTTGCTTTTCCCTTCACCCACTTATCGTCACTGTTCTTGCACCTTGTTTGTTTACCATATTGGGCTGACCTCCTGTAAAAACCTAGCAGTTCGAAAGCAAGAAATTGCAAGTAGATAAATAGGTGCCACTTCGGTGGGAAGGTAACAGCGTTCCGTGCGCCTTAGTGTTTAGTCATGCCAGCCACATGGCCACGGAAACATCTTCGGACAGCGCTGGCTCTTCGGCTTGGAAACGGAGATGAGCACCACAACCCTAGAGTCGGACTTGACTGGCTTTCGAGCAAGGGAAACCTTTACCTTTACCTTACCTGTAAAAATAAACCTTTTATTTGTGGTTTACTCTGCCTGGTCCTCACGCCTATTATTCAGCCAAACAAGGGAGGCCTGAAGGTCTTGGGCGGGTGCTCTGGGCCCTCTCAAGGGATCCTAAAACCAGAGTGGTGGCAGCATTAGGTGACACCCCACCTGAGCCGTGACATGGTGGCTGCAGCGGTGGGATAGACTAATTTTGGACCCTGGTGAGGCTGAGTGCCATTTGGCCTTGGCAGAGGGAAAAAAAAATTGTTGAGTTCTTTTTGTTTTGTTTTTGCTTTTGGGCTTAAGGAAGCCCCATTTTCTGAAGGTGCTTGCAAGACCAAGTAAGGGTCTGCTAAGGTGTGGTGAAAGGGGTTTTGTTTATGTTCTAGCTGTCGGGTCAACTGGATAGTGAGGCTAGAGCTAGGTACCGCATGTTCCTCCGATCTGGAAAGGAAAAACCAGAGGACATCACTGTTGCTAGACACAAGACCCGAACGGGGGCTGCTGGCCTCCTGTCATTGGAGGACAAAACAGAGGGGGTAATGGCATCCCTGAGTGAAGAGACCTTACGTCTTCAGCTGCAACTTAAGCAGGCAGACCTTGAGTTAGAGAGAACAATGCTGCAGAAAGAGGAGAAAGAGACCGCAGCTAGGATGGAACCAGAGCAAGAGAAAATGAGGCTGGCACATGAGCTTGAGATGGCTAAGCTCAAAAGGGGCCAATTTCTTCCAGATGCCAAGGTGAAAGAGGACCATCGGAAGTACTCCTGGTTCAAGGAAGGGGAGGACATTGAGGCCTTCCTGCAGAATTCTGAACAAGTCTGTATCGACTACGAGGTCCCCTGAGAGCTGTACGTGGAAAAGCTGAGACCGTAGTATAGTGGCGTCCTAACTTCAGTGTCTGGGCAGATGGAAGGCAAAGAGAGAACAGACTTCAAGCTGTTCAAGCAGAGAGTGCGAGAGAGGGTAGGGTTCACCAAGGAAGGGGCCTGGAAGCGCTCAAGGGGTCCTACCCACAGTTAATACACAGACTGGGAAAAGCCTATGACTTCTGGGTGGAGGTTGTAGATGCCGAGACCAGGAATTGCTCCTCGCTGATGGCACAACAAGTAGACTGGAATACTTGGAAGATGCCTTGGACTGAACTCAGCCATCGTCAGCATTGCCTACTCTGACCAGCAACAACTTTCCACGGTCTCAGGTCCTACCACCAGATCCTTTTAACAGGAGACACCTGGGATTGAACCGGGGGGACCTTCTGCATGCAAAGCACATGGCTCCACCACGGAGCCAGGGCCTCTCTGCAGAACGACGACTTACAAAACTGCCCAGTTCAGTCTTAGGCCTTTTTTTCCCATTGAGATGGTAACCATGCAAAATGCCATGTCGCTTGTCAAAATATGCACATACAAATCCTCCCAGTACCATTTCCTGTGGAAAACCCTCTCATTTAATCAAGCATAGGAAAATGTCTACTAGAAAGTCATATTCATTAGGCTACAGTTAAGAACAGTTGGATCAGGCCAAAGGCCCATCCAGACCAACACTCTGTGTCACACAGTAGCCAAAAAACACCAGGTACCATCAGGAGGTCCAGCAGTGGGGCCAGAACTCCAGAAGCCCTCCCACTGTTGACCCCCCCAAGCACCAAGAAGACAGAGCATCACTTGCCCCAGAGCCCCTATCTATACCTTGTGGCTAATAGCCGCTGATGGACCTCTGCTCCAGATGCTTATCTAATTCCCTTTTGAAGTTAAACAAACTCGGATACTCACTAACTAGATGTATCAAAGAGAAAACCAAACTTGATTAAGAAAGATCCAGTGAGTCAGCCGTGTTGGTCTGAAGCAGTGCAACAGATTTAGAGTCCAGCCAGGCACCTTTAAGACCATCCAAGGTTTATTCGAGGTATGAGCTTTCGTGCGCAAGGCACACTTTCTCAAATACTTTATCAAATATTTGATAAAATATGCGTGCACAGGAAAGCTCATACCTTGAATAAACCTTTTGTTGGTCCTAAAGGTGCCCCTGGACTCTGAATTTGTTGTACTTGATTAAGAAACAAAATGAAAATGCTCTTATAGTCAAATGGCTTAGTCAGGCAAAGTCTGAGTCCAGGGGAACCTTTAAGACCAACAAAGTTTAATTCTGGGTATAAACTTTCGCGTGCATGCAAACTGGTATCTGAAGAAGTGTGCATGCACACGGAGGCTTATACCCAGAATGAAACTTTGTTGGTCTTAAAGGTGCCCGACTGGACTCAAACTTTGTTCTGTTGTTTCAGACCAACACGGCGACCCACCTGAATCTGGCTAAGTCGGGCATAACTCTTCTAGGAATTGCCCTGTCTGTCACTATAAACACCCCTCTCTGTGGAACGACAGCCCATGATCTGCACAGCCATAGCATTTTGCACTCACTGTCGGGTCTGTAAAGGTAAAGGTTCCCTTGCTTGAATGCCAGTCGAATCCGACTCTAGGGTTGCAGTGCTCATCTCTGTTTCAAAGCCAAAGAGCCAGCACTGTCCAAAGACGTTTCCGTGGTCATGTGGCCGGCATGACTAAAAACCAAGGCGCACGGAACGCTGTTACCTTCCCACCGAAGCGGTACCTATTTATCTACTTGCAAGTTCTTGCTTTCGAACTGCTAGGTTGGCAGGAGCTGGAACTAGAGATGGGAGCTCACTCCATCATGCGGCACCCGGGTCTCGAACTGCTGAACTACTGACCTTCCACAGCCTGCAGTTCAGCGTTTTAACTACTTGAGCCACCGCAGCTCTGTCGGGTCTGTACAACCCCCCAAAACATTGCAAACATTTTTAGGTTTGAAAAGTTCAACGCACTCTAGCAAAGCGCAGAAATCTGTTAATCTTTAACAGCCCTGCCAGGCCAAGTTCGGACTAAGAAATCACATTTGGGTTGGGGCCAAAGCAGTGTTCCCTCTAAGCTGACTTAGTGTGAGCTAGCTCAGTTTTTTTAGCCTCCAGCTCACACCTTTTTGCCTTCGCTCAGGAAGGATGACTCCAGAGCAAACTGATTTATGCAGCAGCCAAGTCGCCCGCTCACAACTTTCATGCCAGTGGCTCACAAAGTGGAATTTTTGCTCACAAGACTCCGCAGCTTAGAGGGAGCATTGGGCCAAAGCGCTTTGGATGCACAGGGGGCGGGGGGCTCACACAATCAAGTGCTCAAGAGGAAAAGAAGAAGAAGGCGGGGCCTAGCTGTCCGGACCAGGGGGCAGGACCATCCCCTTCCCCAACATACCTGTGCTGTGCCTTGCAGGGAATTTGTGTGGGAAAGGGTTGGAATCTAAGCACCTCTCCACCCCTGGCCACCTTCAGTGGGGAAGCCCAGGCCCAGGACGATCACCCCCAGGGAGCATTAGGGACACAACAGAATCAGGAGAAGAGGCAGGCGCTCCGTCACAAACCCTTCCTCACTGCTGCCCCGCCCTAGGACCTCAGAGGATCCCCGCCTGCCGCAAGGAAACTAGCTGGAAGCCTAAGAGGCCGTAGAACTTTGGGGGCAAACTGATGAAGAAGAGAGAAGAAGAAGAGATTGGATTTGTACCCTGCACTTCCCTCTGAGTGGCTGACAAACTCCTTTCCCTTCCCCTCCCCACGACAGACATCCCCTGTGAGGTAGGTGGGGCTGAGAGAGCTCTTGACAGAAACGGCTCTTTTTCAAGGACAGCTCAGAGAGAACTACGGCTTGCCCAAGGTCATCCAGCCAGGTGCAAGTGGAGGAGGAGTGGTGAATCAAACCCGGTTCTCCCAGATTAGAGTCTGCGCACTTGACCCACGACACCAAACTGGTGACAGAATGACATGAGAGTGGGAAACATCAGAAACCCTGGCCTCCATCGCCCTCCACCCCTTTAAATACTTCCTTTGAAAGAGGAACCCTTCCAACTACGAATCCTTTAAAAATAGGGATGCCAGCCTCCAGGTGGGGCCTGGAGATCCCTCAGAGCTACAGCTCGTCTCCAGACTGCAGAGATAAGTTCCCCGGGAGAAAATAGATGCTTTGGGAGGTGGATTCTAACTATGGTGTCATACCCCACTGAGGTCCCCGTGTCCTCCCCAGGCTCCACCCCCAAATCTCCAGGAGTTTCCCAACCTGGAGCTGGCAACCCTACCCCCCCTTCCCCTGCTGGTGGCCTGGGGGATCTGACTACCCCTTTAAAAATGCTTTACTGAGAAGACACTCTTTGGATCTATTACACTGGGGAGGTATCACAAACAAGGACCTCCGGGGTTAGGTGGGTAGAATATTTCCCATTGCAATTATATATATTTATACGTATTTGCCTGTTTCCTCCTGCTCCCCCGCCAACATTTCTGCAAAGTGAAGCATGGAGTGTTTATGGCGACTCCATTGCTTCCGTGCGTTTAAAGGAACAAGTCCTCTGTCCTTTCACCTCCACCATACCAAAGGCTTTCACCAGTAAAACCTCCCCCTCCCCCTTAAAAAACAAAACAAAACTTATATTTCCCTCCCCGACTGTTCTCTGCGGGATCCCACTGGATTACCTCGCTGCCTGGCTTGCAACAGATCTCTCCCTCTGACCTTTCCAGGTCCACCCGGAAATGAGATCAGTCACGGGGACTACAGGTCCCAGCATGCACCGCTGCCCGGCCACGGTGGGCCCGAGGCATGCTGGGCAACGTAGTATTTAAGACCGCTGCAGAAGGGCGAAGGCAAAGCCGCTAACAACGCCCCGGTGTTCGGACTGTGACCCCGGCGGTCCGAGGAAGCCTCGAGGCTGCGGCGGGAAACATGGAGAGAGGAGGCGGCGCAGGCGAGTATTTCCCGTGCAGGCTGGGGTTTGTGTGTACTCTGGAGTAAGCGTCCAACGTACGGTTGCCAGCTCTGGGGCGGGAGATTCCTGGAGATGTGGGGGAGGGGGGAATCTCACTCCGTGGGGTGTAAGAGCGCAAGTGACCCCTGTTGCCTGGAGATCAGTGGTAACTCCAGGAGAGTTCCAGGCCCCACCTGGAGGTTGGCAACGCATTTCACCCCCCCATGCAACCTGATCTGCAGTGACCAGGGAGGGGCTCCCTACTGAATGCAGCGGGGCTGCTGGCTCTCATCACACTGTTGTCCTCTTCCGTCCTCCCGAGAGGAACTCCAGGCGACACGCATGCTCGCTTCTCCCCCTTATCCTCCTCACAACAACCCTGCGAGGTAGGCTCGGTGGGGAGAGAGGGGGGGCGCCTAAAAGGAGCCCTGAGACTGAACTCTGGTGGTCTCCGGTCTCCAAAGCGCCATCCCATCCCAGCTGCCGGGGACCGTTCCCCTCTCCCGCCTTCCCAGCGCGGAGCCCCTTCCGCTTCTTTGCATTCAGGCGCGCCGGGCTTTGCACCGAGGCGGCCAATCGCGTTTCGCGGCTCTCGCGAATACAACTGGGAAAGCCAAGTTGCGATTGGTTGCCGCGGGTCATGTGACCTAGGCAGGCCGCGCCCTACTGGATCAGAGGGGCGGGCGAAGGGGGCTGTAACGGACATCTTTGAGTCGGGCGGGAGGTCTGTTGCCCGGCGGCCCTTTTGAGGCGTGCGGAAGAGGGGGAGGTATCAAGAGGAGCGGTTCTTTTGTCGACAGCCCGGATTTCGCGGTCGCTTCTGAAGCCTTGATGGCGACGGCCGGGGATGTTCCTCTCGCGGCTCATGCAAGAGCCAAGCGGCCGCCCGGCGGCATTTGCGAAAGACGAACCGCGTTTATTCCCGCACGAGCTTAAATGGGTGTCTTTCCCGGGGTTTCTGGTCGGTTTTGCTGCAACAGATTAACACCCTCGGATTCCCTCCTGGGAAGGCGCATAAAAGTGTAATGTATTCAGCCTGACTTGCCCGGGCTGGCCAGGCTCAGTCCTCAACAAAGGTATGCTTAGCTGAAATCACTTTCCGTCTGCATACTTTTCAAAGACAATGAACGCAAAGTGCAAAGATGATAAGTAGTCCTAGTCGTGGTAGAAGAAAAATACAAAAGTCCAGGAGCGCCCCGGGTATTAAAGGAGACACGCTGCCCTCCTTTCTTCCATTTTATCTTCAAGGCAATAAGCATTAATCCCCCCCGCCCTTCACTCGGAGTCTCAGAGCAGCTTACAAACTCCTTCCCCTTCTCCTCCCCACAACGGACACCCTGTGAGGGAGGTGGGGCTGAGAGAGCTCTTTCAAGGACTGCTCTTGAGAGAACAGCTCTTTCAGGAGCAGTTTCTCTCAAGAGCTCTCTCAGCCCCGCCTACCTCACAGGGTGTCTGTTGTGGGGAGGGGAAGGGAAAGGAGTTTGTAAGCCGCTCTGAGACTCCGAGTGAAGGGTGGGGTATAAATCCAATCTCCTCTTCTTCTTCTGGTTAAGTGCGCGGACTCTAATCTGGGAGAAGCGGGTTTGATTCCCCACTCCTCCACTTGTACCTGGCTGGATGACCTTGGGCAAGCCGTAGTTCTGATAAGAGTTGTTATTGAAAAAGAGCCATTTCTGTCAAGAGCTCTCTCAGCCCCACCTACCTCGCAGGGTGTCTGTTGTGGGGAGGGGAAGGGAAAGGAGTTTGTAAGCCGCTCTTGAGACTCCGGAGTGAAGGGCGGGGTATGAATCCAATCTCTTCTCTACAAACTTTATTGTAGCATAAGCTCTCTTCGGTCACATGCATGGAGGGTATGAAGAAACTACCCTCCATGCATGTGACGAAGAGAGCTGCGTTTCTCAAAAGCTTATGCGACAATAAGATTTGTCCGCCTTAAAGGTGCTACTGGGCTTTTTACGGTTTTGCAGCCATAACCTCCCCATTGATGCAAACTGGGCAGGAGGCCCGAAGTAAAGGGGGTGGGCGTCTCGACAGTCCCCGCCCACCATCTCCCCATATTGGCTCCCTGCAGAGCTTCTCCCTGGGGCCTCTTGAAAATGTAGAGGTGGGCCCGAGCGGCGCTCCTGCGTGACCCAGCGAGTGGAGGGGCGTAACGTGCGAAGCGGAGCTGGGAATCCTGACCTCCGGTGTGTCTCTCTCTCCTTCTTGCACTTGGTCCAAAACGTGTCTTGGAGCGGCGGCTTTTCCTATGCGCCTTCATTCCCACCAGTGAGGCGGGTGTTCCTCCTCACAGGGCTGCGCACCGCTGGCAACTGAACTACTTCCTGGTATCTCAATTTTACGGCATCTCTTTAATGCCTTTGTACCCCACCTTTCTTCCCTAAGGGGGACCCAAAGCGGCTGACATCCCCCCCCCCTCCGTTTCATCGAGGGTTGAAGGTCGAGGAGGCGGGGACTTATGGGGAGCATGTGACTGACATCACTTCCGGCACGACCCAGGAAGTGACATCATCACGGGAAGGGGACAGTCTGGCATCGGTCCAAAACTCTGTGGTTTTAACTGGCATCTCTGATTTTATCCTCACGAGAACCTTGCGCAGTAGGTTAGGCAGAGAGGGTGCGACGGGCCCCAGCCTCCTTGGCAGAGTGGGGATTTGAACTTGGTGCTCCCAGGTCCTAGGCCCACGCTCTTAACCCCTGTACTACCATGGCTCCTCCCCTCCCCCTTAAATATTAGGATTTTGATGTGCAGTAGCCAATAAAGCCACTGGAAGCCCCGTGCAGTGTGGTGGTTAAGAGTGTCCGGCTAGTATTTGGAAGATCCAGGTTCGAATCCCCACTCATGCCGTGGAAGCCTGCTGGGTGACCTTGGGGGGCCAGTCACACCCTCTCAGCCTCACCTCCCTCACGGGGTTGTTGTGGTGGGGATGAAACGGAGGAGAGGAGAATGATGGGAGCTGTTCGGGGTCCCCGTTGGGGAGGGAGGCGGTGAAAGTGAAGTAAGTAAATCAATAGCTTTTTGGCAGAGAGCGGAAACTTGAATGCAACCTCCTGAGATCCTAGTCGGACACCCTCACCAGCCCCGGTCCAGTTTTCCAGAGAGAGAAGGAAATGCAGGCTTTTTAAAACTGGGTGATGCACAGATGTTAAGACCGATGCTCCCTCTAAGCTGCGGAGTCCTGTGAGCCAGCATTCTACTTGGTGAGCTGCCGGCATGAAAGTCGCGAGCGAGCGATTCGGCTACTGCACAGATTAGTTTGCTCTGGCGCCCCATCCTTCCTGAGCGGAGGCAACAATGTGTGTGCCGGAGCTGGCTCACACTCACTCAGCTTAGAGAGAACGTTGGTTAAGGTGACTGCAAAATCAGGCCGTCCCCAATTCGAATCCCTCCTGCTGTGAATTCACAAGGTGGCCTTAGGCAAAATTCCCTACCTGTACCCCCACCTTCTGCTACAGCCCCCTTGAATGCCGTTCCCGAGAGAGAGCAGCCTTTTGGGGGCTTCCGTGGGAGGCGGGTGGCCTCTGTAGAGACACGGGTGGGGGAGCCCACGGACCCTTCTGCCTGCGGAGGGGGGGGGGCGCTCCCTTGGCTCCAAGCCAGCTATCGAATGGGGCTAAGGGATGGGCTCCTGCCCTCTTCCCATCCGTTCCCTCTTCCCCGGGTATTAAAGGAGACATGCTTCCCTCCTCTCTTCCATTTTGTCTTCAAGGCAATAAGCCTATGAAGAAGAGGAGATTGGATTTATACCCCCCCCCCCGCCCTTCACTACCCAAGGGAGTCTCAGAGCGGCT
>NW_015163145.1:30117-39557 GCF_001447785.1 Gekko japonicus
CACATCAGCAGGTGCAAGTGGAGGAGTGGGGAATCAAACCCGGTTCTCCCAGATTAGAGTCCGCACACTTAACCACTACACCAAACTGGCTCAATAATTTAGAGGGTTGCCATAGGTCAGAAAAGGTGAGGTGAGTCAATTTGAGGAAGGAAGCCTTCAGTTTGCCGGCCTGAAGAAGGAAGAAGAGATTGGATTTATACCCCGCTCTTCACTTGGATTCTCAGAGGGGCTCACAAACTCCTTTTCCCTTCCCCTCCCCACAACAGACACCCTGTGAGGTAGGTGGGGCTGAGAGAGCTCTGACAGAAACGGCTCTTTTTCAAGAACAGCCCTTATCAGGACTATGGCTTGCCCAAGGTCATCCAGCCAGGTGCGAGTGGAGGAGTGGGGAATGAAACCCGGTTCTCCCAGATTAGAGTCCGCGCCCTTAACCACGACACCAGACTGGTGTAGGATAGGTTGTGTGAGAGAGATTGCCTGGACTGAGGTCACCCACCGACTTTCCCTGCAAAGCTCTGGGATTTGAATTTGGGACTACGAGATACTAGTTTATCTGAAGAAGTGAGCCGTGACTCATGAAAGCTCCTCCCCTGCCACATATTTTGTTAAGTCTTTAAGGTGCTACCAGACCCTTGCTCTTTTCTAGTTTAACGCTCTAAGTGCTACACCATGCTGGGATAGATGTAGGATCCATTTGGGGCCTGCCACTTGTCCCCAAAGAGGCAAAATGGCCCCTGCAGCCCTCAGAAGGGCCACAGACCAGTCAGCAGTAGGGTGTGGAAATCCGTCACACATCTTTCAGGTGTAAATTTTCTAGTAAGGAAGGAAGTTGACATAAACAGTGGGAATCCTGTCATAAATCTTCCAAGGGTGAATTTCCTATGCAGTTGGCTAGAACAGAATTGGCAGTTAGCATGAGAGGGTTAAAGGTTAAAGACTGCTGAGTTGCAGATCAGTAGTTCAGCAGTTCGAAACCCGAGTGCCTTGTGATGGAGTGAGTCTTTGGTCCCACCTCCTGCCAAGCTAGCAGTTGGAAAGCAAGAAACTGCAAGTAGATTGGTGCCGCTTCAGTGGGAAGGGAACAGCATTCCCTGTGCCGCGGGAACCTTTACCTTGGAGGGGGGAGTGAAATCATGTCAGAGTAAACAGAGAGTGAGATTAAGGAATGAAGGGATAAGAAAGGTGTTGTAGGAGGCTCAGAAGTAAAGACAAAGGCAGAGGGAAGAACAGGACAGTGTTTCACAATAGTTTTGTAGAACTTTTATTGCTGGGGGAAATTATTTTTGACAGAACAGGAGACCCATAATAGGGAATTTAGGTCCAGAGGTAAAAAAGGTAAAGGTTCCCCTTGCTTGAAAGCCAGTCGAGTCTGACTCCAGGGTTGCGGTGCTCATCTCCGTTTCAAAGCCGAAGAGCCAGCGCTGTCCGAAGACGTTTCCGTGGTCATGTGGCCGGCATGACTAAACACCAAGGCGCACGGAACACTCTTACCTTCCCACTGAAGTGGTACCTATTTATCTACTTGCAATTTCTTGCTTTCGAACTGCTAGGTTGGCAGGAGCTGGAACTAGAGACGGGAGCTCACTCCGTCATGCGGCGCACCCAGGTCTCGAACTGCTGAACTACCGACCTTCCACAGCCTGCAGTTCAGCGTCTTAACCACTTGAGCCACCGCAGCTCCAGGTCCAGAGGTAAGTGAGCCCAAATCTTCGTTGGCTACTATAAACTAACACAGAGGATTCTTATTCACAGAGAGGAGGGTTGTGGTTTGTGTTTGCTCTGAAGATTTAAAGTTGCTGGGGGTGGATCCCACCTGCGAGCACCTCAGCGGTCACGCCACTGTTGCTTGAGCCTGCCTTTGTTCACTTAGGAAGAATCCTACTCACACCCTGATCCTATGAACTTTATTTTATTTACATATGGTCTCCCTTTCTTACTGTGACTCAAAATGGGTTACACAGTGTAAGTCAATGCAGTAATTCACACTAGACATCTAATAAGCAATGCAATAAGACTAGGATTACAGCAATTTGAAACAGAGCAAAAATAATTACGCTTGGTACATTAAACAATGCAGAAAATGATATTACAAAGAAGAAAGCAACCTAACCCTAGCCCCCAAGACAAGACAAGCTCAACCTTGGGTACATGCGAGAACATAGAGTCTGCATGTACACACTTCTTCACATATGTTGAGACAGATTTCCTCAAATATTACATGCAGGTAGAATAATAGAATGTTAAAGTTAGAAGGGACCTTGCAGGTCATCTAGTCCAACCCCCTGTAGTCTGCAGGAGCAGAGCCGAAAGGGGGAATTAGCTGTCAGGAAGACATGAATAGAGTTAAGATGCATAAGTGAGCAATAAATACAGCAAGACTGGAATAACAATATGGTAGGAGACATAAATAGCAGTTCTCTACATAGGACAAACAGGTCAAATCCTATGCCAAATGATAAATGGACACAAATATGACATCAAGAATCACAAAACCGAGAAAAGGGTAGGAGAACTGCAAAAGAAACTGGTGTGTCCACTATGTCACTTGAACACACCGAAGCATCAGCCCAAGACCTGAAGGAATTGGTGACAAAATTAGCAAAGGGAAAGGCACGCAAAATGCGATTTTGATGTGCCTGAAATGGAAACGTTCAAGAGCCTCAAATTTTAACATCCCAATTCACAGGATTATTCAAAATGATTTTTGATTTGTGTGCTAAAACTCTTTTCTGTTTGAGAAATGAAACCAAAGATCGTTGTATTCCTTACTAGCAGTAAAGCCCGTTGTGAAGTAGTTCAGCAGTTCGAAACCCGAGTGCCTTGTGATGGAGTGAGTCTTTGGTCCCACCTCCTGCCAAGCTAGCAGTTGGAAAGCAAGAAACTGCAAGTAGATTGGTGCCGCTTCAGTGGGAAGGGAACAGCATTCCCTGTGCCGCGGGAACCTTTACCTTTACCTTGGAGGGGGGAGTGAAATCATGTCAGAGTAAACAGAGAGTGAGATTAAGGAATGAAGGGATAAGAAAGGTGTTGTAGGAGGCTGAGAAGTAAAGACAAAGGCAGAGGGAAGAACAGGACAGTGTTTCACAATAGTTTTGTAGAACTTTTATTGCTGGGGGAAATTATTTTTGACAGAACAGGAGACCCATAATAGGGAATTTAGGTCCAGAGGTAAAAAAGGTAAAGGTAAAGGTTCCCCTTGCTTGAAAGCCAGTCGAGTCCGACTCCAGGGTTGCGGTGCTCATCTCCGTTTCAAAGCCGAAGAGCCAGCGCTGTCCGAAGACGTTTCCGTGGTCATGTGGCCGGCATGACTAAACACCAAGGCGCACGGAACGCTGTTACCTTCCCACTGAAGTGGTACCTATTTATCTACTTGCAATTTCTTGCTTTCGAACTGCTAGGTTGGCAGGAGCTGGAACTAGAGACAGGAGCTCACTCCGTCATGCGGCACCTGGGTCTCGAACTGCTGAACTACCGACCTTCCACAGCCTGCAGTTCGGTGTCTTAACCACTTGAGCCACCAAAGCTCCAGGTCCAGAGGTAAGTGAGCCCAAATCTTCGTTGGCTACTATAAACTAACACTGAGGATTCTTATTCACAGAGGGGAGGGTTGTGGTTTGTGTTTGCTCTGAAGATTTAAAGTTGCTGGGAGCGGATCCCACCTGCGAGCACCTCAGAGGTCACGCCACTGTTGCTTGAGCCTACCTTTGTTCACTTAGGAAGACTCCTACTCACACCCTGATCCTATGAACTCTTTCTCACTGTGAGTCAAAATGGGTTACACAGTGTAAGTCAATGCAATAATTCACACTAGACATCTAATAAGCAATGCAATAAGACTAGGATTACAGTAATTTGAAACAGAGCAAAAATAATTACGCTTGGTACGTTAAACAATGCAGAAAATGATATTACAAAGAAGAAAGCAACCTAACCCTAGCCCCCAAGACAAGACAAGCTCAACCTTGGGTACATGCGAGAACATAAGAGTCTGCATGTACACACTTCTTCACATATGTTGAGACAGATTTCCTCAAATATTACATGCAGGTAGAATCATAGAATGTTAAAGTTGGAAGGAACCTTGCAGGTCATCTAGTCCAACCCCCTGCACTCTGCAGGAGCACAGCCGAAAGGGGGAGTTAGCTGTCAGGAAGACATGATTAGAGTCAAGATGCATGTGAGCAATAAATACAGCAAGACTGGAATGGTAGGAGACATAAATAGCAGTTCTCTACATAGGACAAACAGGTCAAATCCTATGCCAAATGATAAATGGACACAAATATGACATCAAGAATCACAAAACCGAGAAAACTGTAGGAGAACTGCAAAAGAAACTGCTTGGTTTGGCCACTATGTCACTTGAACACACCGAAGCATCAGCCCTTGACCTGAAGGAATTGGTGACAAAATTAGCAAAGGGAAAGGCACGCAAAATGAGATTTCGATGTGCCTGAAATGGAAACGTTCAAGAGCCTCAAATTTTAACATCACAAATCACAGGATTATTCAAAATGATTTTTGATTTGTGTGCTAAAACTCTTTTCTGTTTGAGAAAGGAAACCAAAGATTATTGTATTCCTTATTCTCAGCAATTTCAAGTTTTGTGCTTTTCATTTTTCCTGTAATGTATCTGTTTTTGATAATTGGTTAGGGGGGGGAGTAGTTAGCCCTGCCCAGGGCGCAAAAAAAGGCCTGGCACCGGCCCCAACCACCGTGATGGCGGGTTAGAGCATTTCATCTGTGTAGGGCTGCCAGCGGGGTTGGAGCCTCTTCATTGGGCTCTTCTGGCATGTGCGCATAATGCAGGCGCCGCAATGATATCACCCAGAAGTGACGTCATCATGCTAGGTGCGCTGCCAGGGGGATGCTCTAGCATTCAGATGAAAAACTCTATGGTACCATAGAGTTTTTAGGCCGTGTGCTATAGCGTCCCCTGGTCACGTGCCCAGCGCGATGACGTCACCTCCAGGTGACGTCATTGTGCCGGGCATGTTGCTGTGATCCTGGCACTTTGGGGGTGGGGTTCCCCCTGCTGGCCGGACCCGGGCTGGTGGGTCGGGGGGCCCTAAGGCGGGGAAACCCCTGTCCCCTCCCCTGGGAAAATGGCAAGCCTACATCTGTGTCAGACTTGCCGTCTGTCCAACTGGAGGATCCTTTGGGGAGAAGTCTTGCCGAAACCTGATGTAGCGAAGCTGATAGGATCATGAGCTACGTATCAAGAGCTGTGTGCAATTCTGGTCACCACACCTTAAAAAGGATATTATAGCTTTGGAAAAAGTGCAGAAAAGGGCAAGTCGAATGATAAAAGGGTTGGAACACTTTCCCTATGAGGAAAGGTTAAGGCGCTTGGGGCTCTTTAGCGTGGAGAAATGACGACTGAGGGGTGACATGATTGTGGTTTATAAGATTATGCATGGGAAAGAGCAGGTAGAGAAAGAGGTACTTTTCTCCCTTTCTCACAATACAAGAACTCGTGGGCACTCCATGAAACTGCAGAGCGGTCGGGTTAGAACGGATAAAAGGAAGTACTTCTTCACCCAAAGAGTGATTAACACATGGAATTCACTGCCACAGGAAGTGGTGGCGGCTACAAGCATGGACGGCTTCAAAAGGGAATTAGATAAGCATATGGAGCAGAGGTCCATCAGTGGCGCCGTGATCCCGGCACTTTGGGGGCAGGGTTCCCCCTGCTGGCTGGATCCGGGCTGGTGGGTCGGGGCCCCCAAAGGCGGGCAAACCCCTCCCCCCTGGGGAAAATGGCAAGCCTACATCTGTGTCAGACTTGCCGTCTGTCCAACTGGAGGATCCTTTGGGGAGAAGTCTTGCCGAAAGCTGATGTAGCGGAGCTGATAGGATCCTGAGCTACGTATCAAGAGATCCCCAGGCCGAAACTCTCCTCGGCTATTAACTTAGCGCTGTGTTTGGCTTCGGCCCCCTATGGCAAGAGGGAGGTGGTCCCATCTCACAGGGAGGCTTGTCCAGATTGCGGGATGCCCACAGACGTGAAGTGTGCAAAGAACGCCGTCTGTTAAAGGAGCTGGAAACCGATGAGTCCCCAAAGAGGAAATTGGAGGCGGGAAAGCAAGGACACTCCCCTGAAAGGAAGTCACTCTGCAAAGGGAATCTTTGCAGGGAGTGGTGGCGCAGGCAGTTAAGTGCCTGCTTTAGTAACATCATACAAGCAGCCCTTGGCGGTTCGAGTACCACCGCGGTCGAGGTGAGCTCTCGACCCTTGTCCCAGCTCCTGCCCACCCAGCGGTTCGAAAGCAACTTAACTGCAAGTAGTTAAATGGGTACCCACCCTTAGTAGGGTGGGGGGCACTCTGCCTGTGTGTTGAGGAGTGGGGAATCAAACCCGGTTCTCCCAGATTAGAGTCTGCGCACTTCACCACTACACCAAACTGGTCCCATCTCGCAGGGAGGCTTGTCGAGATTGCGGGAAGCCCACAGACGTGAAGTGTGCGAAGAACGCCGTCTGTTAAAAGAGCTGGAAACCGATGAGTCCCCAAAGAGGAAACTGGAGGCGGGAAAGCAAGGACACTCCCCTGAAAGGAAGTAACTCTGCAAAAAAAATCTCCAGACCCAGCAGCAGAGGAAGAGGCTCCCGAAATAGCAACTCTAAGACTCCGGTTCTGTGTTCTTTGCCTGCGGGCCAGTGATCCTCTCTCACAGCGGTAGTAATGCTGCGGAACACTAGATGTCGCCGTTGCATTGTAACCACAGCTCAGAAGCAAAATTAATCGGAAGGATGGATATTTATTTATTCTTTCGATTTCTGTTCTGCTCTCTCCCTTCATAGACACGATCTATGTTTTATATTGGCTTATGCCTCCTGTAAGCCGCCCTGAGCCCGCATACGCGGGGAGGGCGGGGTATAAATTGAATTAAATAAATATCTGACATCCGGAATCACAAAACTGAGGAACCTGTAGGATAATATTTCAACATCCTGGGGGACTCAGTGCGTTGATCTCAAAGTAACTGTTTTATTGTGAAGGAATTTCAGAAACGGACTGGAACAGGAGATTATTAACAAACATAGTAGTAACAAGTTACATGTTATTACAACACTCAGGACAACGGAACTCCCAGGGCTTAACAGAGATATTGGGTTCTTATTTCACTACACATGCTAAGTCACTCAGTGCTTGCATCTGCTTGTTAACTCTTTTATTATCTGAATGCTGAATTGCTGCTATTTACAGGTTTTACCGACTGCTTTAACCCAATCTTAGCTATACTTAATCGCTCTGTTACTTCTGCGTCTTTTGACTCCAGTTAGCCCTTCCTGGCAAGCCTGTTTCAGTGTATCAAAAGAAGATAGAGTCCAGCGGCACCTTTAATACCAACCAAATTTTATTCAAGCACGTTTCGTGCCCGGGAGCTGCAACGCTCAAAAGCTTCTCCCCCCACGAAAATCTCTGTGGGTCAGCAAAGGTGCTCCTGGATTTGAACCTGGCTGTTCTACTGCAGACGAAAATGACTGCTCTCCAAAGCCATATTTTTTGAAGAAGCCTTGGCAGAAACAACTTGGTAGATTCATGACTGCTTGAACTTGGTCCAAAACACGGGAACGTATTTCAGCAAGATGAGCTGGCGGTAGTGTTCGGGAGGCGAACGTCAAGCAGACTGCTGACTCCAGTTTGCCACTCTCGCGGAAGTTGCCTGGGGGCAGAGTGAAGAAGCCGGGCAGGATTCTTCTGGGGTTCCAAGCAATTTTTCCTCCGTAGGACTTGAACCTGACACAGCGCAGGGGCAGGATGGCTGCTGGGCCTCGGTTGCCCCATCATTAGGATCCCCTCTCAGGATCTGTTGAGCAATCACAGCCTGATAAGCCGATCACAGGTAGATAGGAGCGTGCCTTCGGGCTTGCCGTCCGAAAGGCAGAAGGTGTTGCTAGGGAAGGGGAAAGATAAGGGGTAAGTTAATTACAAATTAAAATGGAAAATAAGGTGTTAGTTGGGAGACCTAGATGAGCTCTCTGCTCCGGGGGCCAGCGACTCAAATCGGCTCATACTTGCCAGCGCTGACGCGAGGACTTTGCTTCGTTCCTCTCCGAGTCGTCTGTTGTTGCACACCCCTGAGAAGTATCCTGTTTCTTGCGTTATGAGTCCGGTGCAATTTGGTCCCCCGATTAGAGCGCCAGAACGATACGAGAGACTGTTGGTTCCCACTGGGGGGCCCACCCTGCATCTCTTGGGCTCGCACGATGGAACGTTCCTCCGTCCCCAACACCGAAGAGACAAACCCAGAAAGCCCTCACGTAGAAAACAACACATTGGAGAGAGGATTCGAGCCTAGCCTGGGACGTGCTAGTTTCTGTGATCTCTCAGGGCAGCTGCCGTGTCTCAGTGGCAGAGCCTCTGCTTGGCATGCAGAAGGTCCCAGGTTCAATCCCCAGCAGCATCTCCAGTCAAAAAGATCAGGTAGTTGGTGACATGGAAGATCTTCTACTCATGACCCTGGAGAGTCCCTGCCAGTCTGACCCAGTAGAAAGACTGATCTATAAAGGACTACATGGTTAAAGAATGGAACAAAGGTTGAGTCCTGTGGCACCTTTAAGGCCAACAAAGTTTAATTCTGGGTAGAAGCTTTTGTGTGCATGCACACTATCTGAAGAAGCTCCTCTGGAGGCCCAACAACAGGCCAGAGAGGCCGAGGCCTCCCCCTGAGAAGGACACCAGAAGAGCCCTGCAGGAACAGACCAGTGAGGGTCTCTCTAGTCCAGCATCCTGTCCCACACAGGGGCCAGCCGGTTCCTCTGGAGGGCCAACAACAGGGCAGAGAGGCTGAGACCTTCCCCTGATAAGAACCTCAGAAGAGCCCTGCTGGATCAAACCAATGGTCCATCTAGTCCAGCCTCCCGTCTCACACCGTGGCCAATTAGTTCCTCTGGAGAGCCAACAGCAGGGCAGAGAGGCTGAGACCTTCCCCTGATAAGAACCTCAGAAGAGCCCTGCTGGATCAAACCAATGGTCCATCTAGTCCAGCCTCCCGTCTCACACCGTGGCCAATTAGTTCCTCTGGAGAGCCAACAGGGGTACAGAGGCCAAGGCTTTTCCCTGATGTCAAGAACATCAGAAGAGCCCTGCTGGATCAGACCAGTAGTCCATCTAGTCCAGCCACCCGTCTCACACAGTGGCCAATCAGTTCCTCTGGAGGGTCCACAAAAAGGGCATAGAGGCCAAGGTTTTCCCCTGAGGTTACCTCTTGGCTCTGGGATTCAGAGGTGTAGTGCCTCTGAACATGGAGGTGCCCCTCAGCCACGATGGCTAGTGGCCATTGATAGTCTGATCCTTCACAAATCTGTCTATAAGAATATCAGAAGAGCTCTGCTGGATCAGACCAGTGGTCCATCTAGTCCAGCATCTTGGCCAGCCTGTTTACTCTGGAGGGCCAACAACAGGGCAGAGAGGCCGAGGCCTTCCCCTGAGAAG
>NW_015163145.1:40948-45867 GCF_001447785.1 Gekko japonicus
GAGGAGGAGGAGGAGGAGGAGGAGGAGGAGGAGATTGGATTTATCCCCCATGGCCCTTCACTACCCAAAGGAGTCTCAGAGCGGCTTACAGACTCCTTTTCCCTCCTCCTCCCCACAACAGACACCCTCCTGTGAGGTGGGTGGGGCCGAGAGAGCTCTTGAGAGAAAAGGCTCTTTTTTCCAAGAACAGCTCGTGTCATCCAGCCAGGTGCAAGTGGAGGAGGAGTGGGGAATCAAACCCAGTTCTCCCAGATTAGAGTCCGCGCACTTCACCACCTACACCAAACTGGCTCTCACAGTGTTTCGAAGAAATATAGACTTCCCTGGCTGCTGTGGAGCCAAAACCTGGCATGGGGTCTTCCACAAAGACCACCTCCCAGCAGCACCCAAGAGGAGACTTTTGTGGCTGGAGTCGACAGCTGGCAGGACGCCGTGGGATTCAGCAGCAGGTGACTGGCCGAGGGACACGGGGTGAGCTGTGTGGCCCCCCACCCCCACCCCGTCCTTCCACTCAGCTTTGCTCTGCAAGGGGCCCGGGAGGAGGGCTGGGGCAACGGGACCCACGGCGGCGGCGACAGCAGCTGCTCCGAGCTCTTGAGAGAAGGCACAGAACCGCCTGGCTGATGGCGGGCAGCCCTAGGGCTGACGACATTCCCTCCCTTCCCCAAAACATGCTCATTCTGCAGCTGCTTCCCGGGACCACCCCCACTGCCTCGCCTAGTCCACATGTTCTCCCAGTGGCCAGAGCCCTCATCTCCTCCTGAAGTTCTGGAACGTCTGACGGGGACTGCTGGATCTGACCAGTGGGTCGCAGACAGACAGCAGGGCGGCGAGGCCAAGATCCACCCCTCCGGCGGCCTCCAGCACAGGCCATTGGGTGGCTGGCTCTCCCTGAATGCCAAGGCCACCACAGCTAGCCACTAAAGCTAGCCAGCCACTGGTGGACCTCTTCTTCCCCCTCCTTAAAGTCACCAAGACTCAGGGCCATCACCAATGCTCCCTCTAAGCTGTGGAGTCTCGTGAGCAAAAAGTCTGCTTTGTGAGCTACGGGCACTACAGTTGTCAGCGAGCAATTTGGCTGCTGCATAAGTTAGCTTGCTCTGGAGCCATCCTTCCTGAGCTGAGACAAAAATGTGTGAGCCGGAGGCTAAAAGACTCTGAGCTGGCTCATGCTAACTCAGCTTAGAGGGAACACTGGCCATCACTGTGCCCCCCCCTCCCCAGGCAGGGATTTCCACAACTGACTGAGGGGTGACATGATCGAGGTTTATAAGATTATGGATGGGAAAGAGCAGGTAGAGAAAGAGGTACTTTTCTCCCTTTCTCACAGTACAAGAACTTGTGGGCACTCCATGAAACTGCAGAGCGGTCGGGTTAGAACGGATAAAAGGAACAATTTATCTGTCTGTCTATCTTAATCAATCATCTATCTATCATCTGTCAGGTAGGGTTATAGTATAGGAAATGGATACGCTGTTCCTGTATGAAGGGAGGATAAAGCATATTTGAGAAGCAGAACTCTGCCAGAGAGGACCGGATTTGGTGCAGGAGGTGTGTGTGTGTGTGGGGGGGGGCGTTAGTAAAAAGCTGGGAGGCTTGTCAGATGTTTTTGAGCAGAAATCAGCCTTTGATCATGGATGCCCATTTTTACATGCTTTTTGGTGTTTCTTTGTTCTGTAAGTAAAGAAATAGTTATCTTGTTTTGGGAGGAAGGGGCTATGGCCCGGTGCAGAAGGTCCCAGGTTCAGTCCCCGGCATCTCCAGTTAAAAGGACCAGGCAGTTCGTGATGTGGAAGACCTCCGCCTGAGACCCTGGAGAGCTGTAATGAGGGGCTGTGGCTCAGTGGAAGAGCCTCTGCTTGGCACGCAGGAGGTCCCAGGTTCAATCCCCGGCAGCATCTCCAGTTGGAGAAGAACAGGCAGGAGGTGATGTGGAAGACCTCCGCCTGACACCTTGGAGAACTGCTGCTTGTCTGAATAGGCAGTGCTGACCTTGATGGACCAAGGGGGGTCTGATTCAGTAGAAAGCAGCTTCATGTGAGGGGCTGTGGCTCAGTGGCTGAGCCTCTGTTTTGCATGCAGAAGGTCCCAGGTTCAATCCCCGGCATCTCTAGTTAAAAAGGACCAGGCAGTAGGTAATTCAAGGACCTAAGACCCTGGAGAGCTGCAAAGAGGGGCTGCTGTGGCTCAGTGGAAGAGCATCCGCTTGGCATGCAGAAGGTCCCCGGTTCAGTCCCCCGCATCTCCACTTAAAAAAGAACCAGGCAGGAGGTGATGGGAAAGAGCCATTTCTGCCCGAGACCCAGGGGAGCTGCTTCCAGTCTAGTACTGGCCTCGATGGACCAAAAGTCTGATTCAGTACAAGGCAGTTTCGTGTGTTTCTTGAACAGTTGGAAGGGTTGCAATGGGCCGTATCAGGAGTCGGGTGGCCAATCTCCAGGTGGGGGCTGGAGATCTCCCAGGACGACAACCGATCGCCAGACGACAATAACGTCGCTTATTTTATTTAGTGCTTATTTATTTAAAATGTTTGTTCCCCTTCTCCTGCTTTGGAAGGTGGGCTGCACGTCCTTATGCCCCAGTGGGGTCTCCCGGGGCTTCCTGAACCCCCCCTCCCTCCGTGGTTCCACCTTCAAATCTCCAGGGTTTTCTGAACCTCGAGGTTGGCAGCTCTGATCAGAGGTCCTGTTGCGTTCCGAGCATTTGGAATTTTGGGATTTATTTATTTATTAGGTTTTCACCCCGCCCTCCCGGCCAAGCCGGCTCAGGGTGGCTTACACAGCAACATAAAACAGTATAATATAACAATATAAAATCCAGTAATACACAAATTCTTAAAACCATAAACATGTCCACAGAAGAAGAGGAGGAGGAGGAGGAGATTGGATTTATACCCCCTGCCCTTCACTGCCCAAAGGAGTCTCAGAGCGGCTCACAAACTCCTTTCCCTTCCCCTCCCCAGAACAAACAGACACCCTGTGAGGTGGGTGTGGCTGAGAGAGCTCTGACAGAAACTGCCCTTTCTCAAGAACAGCTCTGACCAGAACTACGGCTTGCCCAAGGTCATCCAGCCGCTGCGAGTGGAGGAGTGGGGAATCAAACCTGGTTCTCCCAGATTAGAGTCCGCGCACTTAACCTACTACACCAAACTGGCTAGTACTTAATTCCTAATCATGCAGCCAGCTCCTTGACCTTCTTCAGGTGTCCAAGGTGAGCAGGTTGGGCGGTAATTGGGGGATTACCCTAACAATTTGCTGATTTAGCAGCAAGTGGCTGAGTTTGTCTGAGCTGAGCCGGGGTTGCGGGGTGGTGGTGGCGGCGTTCTTCTTTTGCCATACTCTTGTCCGGTGCACTTGCTTTTAGCCTGAACTCTCCGCAGCCCTCCTCCCGGAATAGTTTGTTCCGTCTGAGACCCCCCCTCCCCCCCCTCTTTGCTCGAGAGTTTACTGTTGTACTCAACAAGCTCTTATCCAGGCCGGAGTTGTTTTGAATTCAGAAAACATTTGCTTTTAATTAGCCGGCATTAGCTCTCCCTTCAGACTGTTAAGTGCTGGAGTGCAAAGAGAAGTCGTAAAAGAATCTGCTCCGTTTTTTCCCAGGGCCTGAGGAATGCAGGAAGCATTTGGGTCTGTCTCATGAACGGGGCCTGGGCTTTTTCCTTCCCTAGCCCGAAGCACGTTTCGGGGCAGCATTTAGGGAGCCCAACGGGAGGCTAAATACCTCGCGCGGTGTAAATTGAAGTACGGAATATTTAGAGGGCCTGACTGCCAACAGGCTGCCTTGTTGGAGGACAAAAAAACCCCAAACACACTGGCTGCTTACCATTTCACATGCTAGGTTGTGTACAGACATATGTACAAATTGAGAGGTGCTGGGGGGGTTTTGTGTGTGTTTGCGTAGTTCAAGCTTGGCTTTTCACGCCTTCACCACCCATTCGACAGACCCTACAGGCGAGCAAACCGAAGAGGGATTCTGTTGTCTCTCCTGCCGCTCCTCCGAGGCATTTTTTATCCTCTTGGACTTTGTTTAGTGCAGGGGTGGCCCAACTGTGGTTCGGGAGCCACATCCGGCTCTTTCACACATGGGGAAGCGAACGGGAGGCATCCTTTTCCTCCCTCCCTCCTGTCTATTTGCTTTCTTTCCACCTTTCTCATTCTTTCTTTCCACCTTTCTCTTTCTCTCTTTCTCTCTCAGACAAATAAATATCATTAGCAAACAAATATCATTGGACAAATAAATATCAGTATCAGTATCTGTTTTTACCCCTTTTGGTTTTATTTTTGGCAGTCTCATTTAATGTTAATTTAAAAAAATCAAATGTGCATATTTTAAAATAAAACCGTGAGTGTAATATTTGTTCATGTTTTGCGGCTCTCAAGCATCTGACATTTATTCCGTGTGGCTCTTAACGCTGAGCAAGTTTGGCCACCCCTGGTTTAGTGGATGAAAACGACATACGGCACCTAGAAGCAATCTTTTGAAAATGTAGAAAAATTGCTTTAGTGTGGAGAGTGAAGATTGGGTTGGTAACTTGACCATTTCTGGCCAATCAGTGCTGGCATAAAGGATTTCTCCTGCGAAGGTGTAGTGTGTGGGGGGGGGGGGGGGGGGAAGCAGAGAATCATACATCCGGCTGAAATGCCTTTCAGTTGGTTGACCACTAGGGGTGTGCAAAACAAATCTGGTATTTTTGGGGTTCGGGTATATTGAACCCAAACACCCCTGGTTTAGTGGATGAAAACGACATACGGCACTTAGAAGCAATTTTTTGAAAATGTAGAAAAATTGCTTTAGTGAGGAGAGTGAAGAGTGGGTTGGTAACTTGACCATTTCTGGCCAATCAGTGCTGGCATAAAGGATTTCTCCTGCGAACAGGAAGAATACATACCCTCAAAAGGCAGGTGGATTGTCTGTGCGGG
>NW_015163145.1:45959-68846 GCF_001447785.1 Gekko japonicus
ACATTCCCCCAAAACCCGTGTGGGTTTTGTGTGGGGGGGGGGGGGGGGAAGCAGAGAATCATACATCCGGCTGAAATGCCTTTCAGTTGGTTGACCACTAGGGGTGTGCAAAACAAATCTGGTATTTTTGGGGTTCGGGTATATTGAACCCAAAAACCATCGGTATTTCCCTATAGTCCCGAATCCCAATACCAGCCAATGGTCCCCACGGGGTAAATGGAAAATTGATCCAGCATATCTGGGGCTCTGGGGGGGCTGTTTTTTTAGTTAGGGGGCACCAGATTTGCAGCATAGCTGATAGTGCCTTTTCTCAGAAACCCCCACCCCCCCAGTTTTGAAAAGATTGGACCAGGGAGTCCTATTTTACGGGCCCCCAAAGAAGGTGTCCCCATATTCCATTGTTTCCAGTGGAGAAAAAAAGTCATTTA
This sequence comes from Gekko japonicus, assembly GCF_001447785.1. NCBI lineage: Eukaryota > Metazoa > Chordata > Lepidosauria > Squamata > Gekkonidae > Gekko > Gekko japonicus. The sequence goes on from NW_015163145.1 coordinate 46,388, forward strand.
AAGGGACTGAGATCCCTTTAAACAACTTCTCCAAGTGGTGAGTTCACCCAGAATCCATTTAAAGGGACTGCAATCCCTTTAAATGCCCTTTAACTTCAACTATCCAGTGGCACCGAAAATCCTGAATATTTTCAGGATTTTGGGGGCTTGGCCATTTTAGATAGCTGAAATTAAGCCCCAATCAATAACTGTCTTAAAAAATACTCCCAAAATACTGGTGAGGTATTTTTCTGGTGTTTTTTTTTGGCTCAGATGATGCTGAATGCACACCCCTATTCTCCACTAAAGTTTCACAGGTCTGGGTGCACTCTTAATTAGTTCTCGTAGGCATCTTAAATTTCTCACTGCCCTTTCAGACACCGTCCGAGCCAAGCCATTGCAAAACTGCCAAGTAACAGCCTTGTAATTATCGCAGTTATACTCTTGCCTAAATGTCTGTCTTTGTTTTCACTCCGGTATCGATTTATATTGGTGGCTGCTGGCTGCAGATTCATTTATCTGAGCGTGCCGTGATAATTGGACATTCCTTGGAGATGGAGGACTCTTTGGAGCTGAAGGGATGGAAACCAGAGATTTAATTGGCCGGCGAGTTAGGCTGCATAGGACAGCTCTCAGTGGGATGGATCCTGCCCCTTTCTCACTCGACCGAGCAACATTTGAATCCTTCCTCCAGCCTAAGGAACACTGCGCCGGCTTAAAGGGCTTTTCCATTGGAAGAAAAGCTACTTAAGTTAGAGGAAATCTTGGCACCTTGGAGGATGGTTTGATCCACCCCAGTGTAGGGGTTCCGTGTCAGAATTCTCCGGTCAGCTGTTGGGGAAAAAGTCCTTCCTCCACACCTAGTTTGTCTGCTTTCTGTGAGTCATCGAATGGGGATAGTCCCGGCTGGCTGGCTGTGGTGTTCTGTAGCAGCAGGATAGACTATGTGGTGTTATACCCTGCTGGGTCCCCTCCCTTCCCCAAAACCCGTCCTCCTCAGGATCCACCCCCCAAATTTACAGGTATTTCCCAGCCCAGAGCCGACACCTCTACCCCCTGGACTCCTGTTTGACCCAAACGATGAGAAACTAAATGAGATCTATGTCGACGTCACGCAAAGACTTAACAGCTTTCTGTTAGTGGGACCTCAGTGTCAAAATACGTTTTCTTTTCCCGAAAGTAACTCTTCTTTTGCACACTTCACAGGTCCCACCTGAAACGGGAGAGATTGCTATGGCCTGTCACAAACTGGCGATCCAGGTAAGCTCTGTCCTTCAGAACAACCGACGACTGGCTCAGTGGGCTTATGTCAAAGTGTAGAGTGTCGATCACGTCTAACGCATCCCTGTTCAGTGGCAAATGGGCGCTTTCCTCCAGTCAGCTGTTCTTGTGCAGAACGGGTAGCGAAGGTGTGGTGGCTGGTGGACAGAATAAAAAAAACACTCCAAATGTACATTTGGATCTTGCCAAAACAGACTTTGGATCTGGATGCTGGCAAAATGTGCATCGGTTCCATGTAATATACGGGTAGTCATAACCAATGCTCCCTCTAAGCTGTGGAGTCCTGTGGGCAAAAATTCTGCTTTGTGAGCTCCTGGCATTAAAGTTGCGAGCGAGCGATTTGGCTGCTGCATAAATTAGCTTGCTCTGGAGCCCCATCCTTCCTGAGCTGAGACGAAAAGGTGTGAGCTGGAGGCTTAAAAACTGTGAGCTAGCTCACACTGACTCAGCTTAGAGGGAACGCTGGTGATAATTTGTTCTCTTAATTAAGGAGTCTGTTCTCCGTGTGATCTCTCCGCATTAGCTTGACACATGTCGCGTCAGATGGGATGTGGTGTTGTCGTTGGGGGTCATTGTGCATTCGGGGAAAACTTTGGTGCCTGCCGGTCTCTGTCACTATCCTAAAAATGGCCGCTCGGTTATTAAACTTTCTCCTTCGCGTGTTTCTGAGGAGACGGCCAGTCCTGTCGTTACTTGTCTCAGGGACTCCTGTTATTCTCCAGAAATCAGAGTTTGGGTTGTTGATGCATTTGACTTCCAGCGTCACTCTGCTTCTTCGCTGCTGACAGGCCTAATAACATTTTCCCTCAGTCCTGTTCCTGCCGCTTCCCTGAAGGCCAAGTGACGGATGCCAGTAAACAGGCAGATGAGGCGGCCTTCTCCAGGAGCAAAGCCTAGGCTTGGATACGTGGCCTTTAACAGGCCCGCTGCCCCCCAGTGCCTGGGAAACCTGCCGGGGGGGGTCTGTTGCCGGTGTTGCCAACCTCCAGGTGGTGGCTGGAGATCTCCTGGGATTATGGCTGCTCTCCAGGCGGCAGAGATCAGTTCCCCTGGAGAAAATGGCTGCTTTAGAAGGTGGACTCTGTGGCATTGGGCCCCCACTGAAGTCCCTCCCCTCCCCAAACTCCGCCCTCCTCAGGCTCCACCCCCCCAAATCTCCAGGTATTTCCCAATCCGCAGCTGGCATCCTCTAGGCCTGCTCCAGGAGCATTTTTGTCAACATTTGGGGAGCCAGCTTGGCGTTGTGGTGAAGTGCAGGTGGACTCTAACCTGGGAGAACCAGGTTTCATTCCCCACTCCTCCTCCACTTGCTCCTGGCTGGATGACCTTGGGCAAGCCGTAGTTCTGATAACAGCTGTTCTCTCAAGGGCAGTCCTTGAAAGAGCTCTCTCAGCCCCACCTACCTCAAGGGGTGTCTGTTGTGGGGAGGGAAAGGAGATTGTGAGCCGCTCTGAGACACCTTTGGGTAGTGAAGGGCGGGATGTAAATCCAATCTCCTCCTCCTCCTCCTCTTCTTTGTCCTGGGAGTTTGGATGTTGTCTCTTCCCTCCTTCCACTGGTTCTTTTTCTTTCATGCGGGCTGGAATTTGCACAAGATGAGGTCGGACTGAAGCTGATGTGTCTGTGGGGTGATGACTGAGGATGGTGGGCAAACGCTGTGAACTGTGATGTGCGAAAGCCGCCGTTTTTCACTGTCGACCCTGAGAAGATGGATCTTGGACACGAAGGAGTACCATTCCTTTTTCACAGGGAGGCTGAAGAGCTGCGTGGGTCTCAGCGAAAGCGGTCGACTCATTCTGTAAAGTGGTATTTCCCCCCTGTCTCTGTACCTCCGTGTCAGTGCAGCAGGGGATCTGTGCATAAAAAACATAGAATCATAGAATGTTAGAGTTGGAAGGGACCTTGCAGGTCATCTAGTCCAACCCCCGAGCTGCACTCTGCAGGAGCAGAGCCGAAAGATAGCCCTACAACAGACCCGAAAGATGGTTGTCCAGCCTCTGCTTGAAAACGTCCAGCGAAGGAGCATCCACCACCTCCCCAATCCCCAGCATCTTCAGGTTAGAATGACCAGGCTGTAGGTGATGTGAAAGACCTTTTTCTGCCTGAGACCCTGGAGAGCTGCTGCCAATCTGAGTAGACAAGACTGACTTTGATGGACTAGAAGAGAAGAAGAGGAGAAGAGATTGGATTTATACCCCATGGCCCTTCACTACCCAAAGGTGTCTCAGAGCGGCTTACAAACTCCTTTCCCTTCCCCTCCCCACAACAGACACCTCACAGGGTGTCTGTTGTGGGGAGGGGAAGGGAAAGGAGTTTGTAAGCCGCTCTGAGACTCCGAGTGAAGGGCGGGGGATAAATTCAACCTCTTCTTCTTCTACCATCGTACTGCTTTTGCATGTGATTAAACTGCTTTCTCACAGCTGCCCATCCTGGGCCACCCACCTCCAGTAAAAGCAGTTTGAGATTTCTTGAGCTGAGACTTACCACTTGGGTATCTCTGTGTGCCTCTGATGTCTGCCCATAAACCTGGCTAACCTTACAGTCAGTTCTTTCAAATACAAATGCCACTGATTGTGTGGGTCCAAAAAACAGACAATTCAACATTAAAGGATGCATCTGTCTGTGAAAAGAGGGGATAACTACAAGTAACTCCATGCTTTACAATACTTGTTGTCAATTTAATGACTTGGCCATGGCACAGGAGGATTCCACCTCTTTTCCAGTAAATGAGATTGCTTAGTTTTTGGATGGGGTAAAAGCCAGGGGCAATGCACTGGCCTTACAGCACAAATGGCAACTGCGCAAGCACAAAGCTGCTCAGCGTGTTGCTAAGCTGAAGATAAACTGTACTGAGGAATACAGAGGCAGCCCAAAGACAAGCTCACTGTGCCTGTAATCGAGGGAATTCAAGCACCGTTGCTGCCTGGCAATTTTATTTGCATCAGAGTTCAGAGAGCGCCTCAGTGGAAGACGCTACTGATACAGCCGGCAATCCTGGAGGCAAAGACCATCAATAGAGACCATCCAAGTTTCTTTTTGTGAAAGAGCCATATTGGTTGGAATGTCAAACTAGGGAGTGGGAAGAGATTTGGTCCAAAGGCCCCCCCATTAAGTCTACCTGCAGGCCTTGGGTCAGTTGTTCACTCTTTCAACTTTATCTCAAAGGCTGTTGTGTAGGTAAAATGAAGGCGAGAACCACGTACACTGGCTTGAGCTCCAAGGAGGCAGGACATCTACAGCAACTGAGGTCACAATAAACTAGTTTCGGCACCCAAGGAGTGACAACGTTTTGTCTAACTGCTCACCCAGCTGACCAAGGCTTTTCAGAATCCTAAAAGAATGGAATGATTGATTGTTAGAAAGCATTCAATTGCACTTAGGATCAAAAGGGCTGTGGCCTGCAGGAGGTCCCGGGTTCAATCCCCGGCATCTCCAATTAAAAAGATCAGGCAGGAGTTGATGGGAAAGACCACCGCCTGAGACCCCGGAGAGCCGCTGCCAGTCAGGGCCGACAACACATCTTGACAGACCAGTATCCAGAGACTATGAGGCCGCTTCATGTGTTCAGTAAAACACTGCAACTGGAGAGGGGCCGTGGCTCAGTGGCAGAGCCTCTGCTTGGCATGCAAAAGGTCCCAGTTCAATCCCCGGCATCTCCGGTTAAAAGGACCAGGTAGGAGGTGATGGGAAAGACCTCCACCTGAGACCCTAGAGAGCCACTGCCAGCCTGAGTAGGCAATACTGGTTTTGATGGACCAAGGGGGGTCTGATTCGGTATAAGGCAGCTTCCTGAGTTTATGTGAACATAAATTCTATCCCTGACTGCCCCTTTTCCCTCACTGCAGCTGAACTAAATTTAATGTTAAAGCTGGACGTCTCAAGGCGCTTCCTGGAGCAATCCCAACTGACTCAAATGCCAGCCGAGACCTACAGCTCCCAAGGTGCAATGCATCAAAACGTGGGGGTATAAGAATGGAGGAGCCAGTGAGACGGGCCAATAGGACCCCAAGGCAGCTTCCCCAGTGGCCAATGGGAGAGTGGGTGAGTCGTCACCAGCACGACTTGCCTTTTATATCTTATAGATGTTCTAATATAACTATCCTATTGAGTATAGGTGCTTCTTGTTAGGCGTGTTATCTTAATGTACAAAAGACCCTTTTATAAGCCATAGCCAACAGTTACGGCTGTGGATAACCAATGAGTATAAATGGTGTATTGCGTGCATAGTACACCAGTTTGGTGTAGTGGTTAGGAGTGCAGACTCGAATCTGGGAGAACCGGGTTTGACTCCCCACGCCTCCACATGCAGCTTCCGATGTGACCTTGGGTCACTCACAAGTTCTCGCAGAGCTGTTCTCTCAAGAGCAATCCTCGAAAGAGCTCTCTCAGCCCCACCCACCTCACAGGGTGTCTGTGGTGGGGAGGGGAAGGGAAGGGAAGGGAAAGGAGATGGTAAGACGCTCTGAGACTCCTTCGGGTAGTGAAGGGCGGGCTACACGGTACTCCTCCTCTTCTTCTTTTGTTAGGATGAGCATACACGGTACTCTGTGGATGGGGTGTGTGTGCTCCACTGAGCTTCTGTCCACGTTATTCATGAGCTGCTGCGTTGAACTTCCACTGAGGAATGCCCAAAGAGAGAGGTTGGTTTTGCCATTTCAGATCCCCGGCAGACCCCGGCTTAATTTTGTGACAGGCTGCCAAATCACGCTGCGGTCTGCAGAGCAGTGGCTGGTACCACAACGTACGCAACTCAAGCGATGAGTGGAACCATAATAATAGGGCCCGTTAGCTTGATCATTTCAGTCCCGATCTCCTTAATGTTCACACGACTGCCAAAAGAAATCAGTGGGGTAAGAGTTCCTGTACTTTATTGGGCCCCCTGAAATTGTTATGGTTGCCGATCGGCAATCTTGTGTGGACTTCTGGTACAATTCAGACATTCATAGACTACTCAGGCATTTATTTTGGCACTGAGTTGTACCGGTGACTTTAGGGTCATTTGTCAGAACGGCAGGTCCCTCTAAGGGCCTTGTTCCTGCCACACAAGTGAAGCCGGCACTCAGCACGGTTCCCACAGAATGAGAGCAACTCGTCTTTTGAAGTACAGATATTTTTATTTAAGCTGTTGAGATAATGGAAAATCTTCACCTTTCTGCAGCATCGATCTACAAATAGTAAAGATAAAGGCGTCCCTTGCTTGAAAGCCAGTCGAATCCGACTCTAGGGATCATCTCGGCTTCCAAGCTAAAGAGCCAGCGCTGTCCGAAGACATCTCCGTGGTCATGTGGCCGGCATGACTAGACGCCAAGGCGCACGGAACGCTGTTACCTTCCCCCTGAAGCGGTACCTATTTATCTACTTGCAATTTCTGGCTTTGGAGCCACTGGGTTGGCAGGGGCTGGGGCCAGAGGCGGGAGCTCACTCCGTCATGTGGCACTCGGGTCTCGAACTGCGGAACTACCGACCTTCCGGTCTGCAGTTCAGCATCTTAACCACTTGAGCCACCGCAGCCCCGATCTACAAATACCCCGCACTAATTGGTGTACACTTCGCTGATGGTTTTACTAAGGTATTGTTGGATTGGAGCATTCAAAACGGCTACTTTCTTCCATGATGAGAAGAGAAAAGACTAATGTTTTCTAGCCATTTATTTTCTCTCCCTCTGAAGACAGACTTTCTTGCTTCTTCTCCTTTTGAAGCAGCTGTATTACACTTTCAGAACTGTTTACCGGCAACATTTCTCTTCGAAACCTTTACCGTAGCCAGAAGAGTGGCAGGAACGGGAGGAAATATAAAACTATTCATTGCAAAAGGTTTTAAATGATAAATTGCTGCCAGTGTGTGTGGAAAATGCTTTTGGTATCAAACTGAAATACAGATTTATTTATTTTTTTTTGTGCTTTTTGTGCACCACCGCTTTTATCTCCCCAGTGATAAATTATCCAGAACTGTTTTCGCTGTGCTGTTAGTAAGACAGTGGAAAATTCATCTGCTCATCTGTTTATGTCTCGGTGGTTTCAAATGCAATTTAGGAACTGAAGAACACCTACAGTCTTAATAGCTTTGCTTCTCTGGAACATGTGTATCTTATTAGAGGGTTCCCATAGGATCTCAGAATCTTTTTCCTGCTGTGTAATAGCAAACTGTTTTCTGTAGAGGGAGTTGTCGGTTTAAATTTGAACCGTAATGGACCTTAGAGCTTTGGTTGAAATCAGCATTCCATTAACAAGTGAGGATTGTTTTACTCGGTCTTACGTTACCTTCTAAATGTATGCCTTTCAGTTGCTGCTCAAACCGGGTGCCGTAATGTGTTGGTTAACATTTTCTTGCGAGTAGATGGGCGCCTTCAACCAATCCTGCAGTTCTCCTAAGCTGCTTGTGAGCCCCGTTGATCTGAAAATCAGAATTGCATGTAAACTCAGAGGTGGCCGCTGCGTTCTTAGTACTCCAGTTACGTTTCTGAACACTGTAGTGCCAATCTAAAGGGAACGGGGATCTTATAGTCCCCCGGGATGACTGCACTTCTTATGCTTTAATAAAAATTACAAAAAAAAGAAGAAGAAGAAATCATTGGAATGATGCAGCCTGAGTCCACCCATCCCAAGGACAGGGATATAAATCACTCTTTAAATCCATTTTTAGATCATTTTAATCAGGGCAATGGTGCTGCCAGCTAAACAGATTTAATTTGGTAACATGAGGATGGGGGTGTGTGGTTTCCCCGTTTGTGGTACGGTTACAGATAAAGCATGGTGAGAAACGGCTTCCACATGGCGCGGTCCCCCAACAGTTTCACTGCCCCAGGACCCCCCACTTTCCCCTGGGCCACTGGGTCTGTTGCAAATATTTTTTTAAAAATCTGCATTACAGTATTGTTATAGAACCATAGAATCACAGAATGTTAAGAGTTGGAAGGGACCTTGCAGGTCATCTAGTCCAACCCCCTGCACTCTGCAGGAGCACAGCCGAAAGAGAGCCCTACAACATACCCAAAAGATGGCCGTCCAGCCTCCGTTTGAAAACGCCCAGCGAAGGAGCATCCACCACCTCACGAGGCAGTCTGCTCCACTGCTCAACCACTCTCACAGTTAGGAAGTTTCTCCTGATGTTTAGCTGGTATCCACTCCCTTGTAATTTCCACCCATTAGACCTAGTCTTGCAATGAAGAGCAAGAGAGAATAGGTCTGCTCCGTCTTCTACAGGACGGCCCTTCAGATATTTGAAGACTGCAATCATGTCCCCTCTAAGCCTTCTCTTTCCCAGGCTAAACATCAATATACCATTCTAGTAATACATGTGACAGATTCGCTGAATTCACAGTTTTCATATATATATTTTTTAAAAAGTAAGTCTACAGCCTTTTCATTCCCTTGCAGAGAGATATCTCAGCATAGAAAGGGATAGAGAGACTTACTTTAAAAAAAAAAGAAACTGGGAATTCAGAGAATCTGTCAAACATATCATTGCAACGGTATATCAGTATAAGAATGTCCTAGTACTAATGTGTGTGTTTTTTTAAGTTAAAAGCCCCTCCCCAGTGGTCAGGGGAGGAAATGGCTGCCACAGGGACAGTGTCAGGGAAAATGGCTACCACGTGGGTGGGGAAATCTGTATCCCCCCCCCATGCAGCAATTATCCAGGCTTTACTGTGATATTTCCCAAAACTTCAGAACAAAGTGGGGATTGAGAAAGATTGGAGATAAGCCAGGGAAACCCCCGTAGGTACGTGAATGCATCGTGGTGCTGTGGGGAAGCAGGGAAAACCCCAACGGTGTTGACCCCAAGTGAGATGACCGGTGTGGAAATGGCCAACTCCATTCCAGATTAAAACTCCAGAAACTCTCAAAATCCCCTCATGTGACAGAGTCTTGCTTGGGGTCCTTTCCCTCCGGCTTTTCGATTGATGCTCGAAGTTCCTGTTCACGGTGGACAAAAATGCTTTGCTGTAAGCTGGCTTTCTCAAGGTTGGATCCAGCCACATCTTCTTGGAATGAAAAAGCAGGGGGTGTTCTCCTCGACCACCCAAAAAGGCCATGCTGGGGATCGTGGGACCTTTGTGGGGAACAACCATGTGGGCCAGAAGCTGTAGTTAAGACAGGAATTGGGCAAGATTGAGTGGGGAAATCTGCTACATCCAGTTCATTCCTGAGAAGTGATCAATCTCATTTGGGGCCGGATCTAGCAATCGTGAGCATGACAGGAATATAATAAATTGCTTTGTAATTCTCTGCAAAATTCAGAAGAGGCCTGCGCCAAAGATGGAGCAAACGAACACGGTTGCCAGCTTCAGATTTGGAAATTCCTGGAAATTCGAAGGTAGAGCCCGGGGAGGGTGCTCGATCAGGATACAGGGCTGTAGAGCCCACCCTCCAAAGCAGCCATTTTCTCCAGGGGAACTGATCTCTGTCGTCTGGAGATCAACTGGGCCAGAGGCAAAAGTTCTAGTTTAGCTCTTTGCATGCTTGCGCTTGTTTTCCCCATGCAGGGAACCAGGGGTCATTTCCTGCGGGAGCGCACAGGAGCGGAGCTCTGGCAGTAAGGAGCCCAGGGGGCGGGTACATGCAACAAGCCCTGCCCCCTGCTCCCAGCAGCCCTCAGTTGGGCCAGGAGGAGCAAGAAGCAGCCAGGAAAGTTGCAGAGCCGTCCCCCCCGGCCCACCCTCCTCTGTGAGGTAGCAATCCAAAACAGTCCAGTGGCACCTTTAAGGCCAAGGTTTATTCAGGTACAAGCTCTCCCTCCTCTGTGAGGACAGATCTGTGCGTCCCCCCTCCCCAATAGCTAGCTATCCAAAAGAGTCCAGTGGCACCTTTAAGACCAAGTTTTATTCAGGTACGAGCTCTCCCTCCTCTGTGAGGGCAGATCTGCACATGCCCCCCCCCCAATAGCTGTCAGCTATGCTGCCATGGGGGTTGGGATGGTCAGGCAGAGTCAGTGTAATTGCTATGGCATTCCTTTCTGTGCTTCGCGCTGAAATGCTTATCTGTAACGATGTGCAGGTGGGAGTATAGCTTTGGAAAAAGTGCAGAAAAGGGCAACTCGAATGATAAAAGGGTTGGAACACTTTCCCTATGAGGAAAGGTTAAAGCGCTTAGGGCTCTTTAGCTTGGAGAAAAGACGACTGAGGGGTGACATGATCGAGGTTTATAAGATTATGCATGGGAAAGAGCAGGTAAAGAAAGAGGTACTTTTCTCCCTTTCTCACAATACAAGAACTCGTGGGCACTCCATGAAATTGCTGAGCGGTCGGGTTAGAATGGATAAAAGGAAGTACTTCTTCACCCAAAGAGTGATTAACACTTGGAATTCACTGCCACAGGAAGTGGTGGGTGCTACAAGCATGGATGGCTTCAAAAGGGAATTAGATAAGCATATGGAGCAGAGGTCCATCAGTGGCTATTAGCCACAAGGTATAGCTAGGGGCTCTGGGGCAAGTGATGCTCTGTCTTCTTGGTGCTTGGGGGGGGGTCAACAGTGGGAGGGCTTCTAATGTCCTGGCCCCACTGCTGGACCTCCTGATGGCACTGGTATTTCTGGCCACTGTGTGACACAGAGTGTTGGACTGGATGGGCCTTTGGCCTGATCCAACATTGGCGTCTCTTATGTTCTTATGTTCTTATCTGCACATGCCCCCCCCCCCAATAGCTGTCAGCTATGCTGGCATGGGGGTTGGGATGGTCAGGCAGAGGCAGTGTAATTGCTATTGCATTCCTTTCTGTGCTTCACGCTGAAATGCTTATCTGTAACGATGTGCAGGTGGGAGTTGTGTTTGCTTTTTTCCAGGGAGCCGTGGGAGAAGGCGAGTTCCCAGCTTCGGCTAGAAACCGTTTGCTAGCTTCATCCCGCGCGGAAGGGTTCCTAATTGGCCAGCACAGTGGGTGTGTGTGCATACGAATACCCTATAATTATGTCCAAGGAGCAACTGCCATTCTTAACAGTGACAGTGAGCATCTATAGCTCTTCAATAAAAGTATTACCTTTTTTGAAAGCGTGTACTTCATTGCTGGCTGTGGGTTCTGACAATAGCTAGCAATCCAACACAGTCCAGTGGAACCTGAGTGGTGGGTGTTGCCTTCTGACACACTTCCGGTAATGTCAGGGGGTGTGGCATATGCAAATGAGTGATGCTGATGAGTTATGCTAATGAGATCCTGCGCCTCTTTTTCTATGAAATGACCCCTGGGGGAGCCTGAGGAGAACAGGGACCTCAGTGGGGTACAGTGCCACAGAGTCCACACTCCAAAGCATCCACTTTCTCCAGGGGAACTGATTTCGGCAGTTTAGAGATGAGCTGTAATTCCAGGGAGATGCCCAGGTCCCGCCTGGAGGCTGGCCTCCCTGTGACAACCCTCGCGCCCAAATCGCTCTGGATGCTCAAAATAACCTTCTCTCCTGTCTTTCAGCAGCTCAGCGCTCTGCTCTCCCAGCCCCGCTCTTCTCCTCCCGAGGTCCCGTTCTTCCCATGTTTGGCTCCGTGTGGCTTCATGCGCGGAGGGAATGTTCCTCTCCCCCTTCCCCCTTCTGTAAACAAACAAAGTCTTGCTTAACAAATGGATGTGCTCCTGCGATCCTCCTGATGAAAACGATAACCGTGATTAAAATATGAAATATTAAATTGCTCTCCCACAAAACAAGCTTGGGTTCTTCGCACTTCCTGAGGGCACTCTCTGGAAGGCTTTAAAGTAGACTCTAATAAAACTGGGATTATCTGCTCGTTCCCTCAACTTCCCTCCCGGTTCCCCTGAGAAATTGTTCCCTTGCCAGACAGCAGGCGCGTCTCCCTTTTGGAGCCGTAGCGGCGAACTCGTACATCTTTGACCAGATAATCTGCCGAGATGTGCGCAGAGTTATGCGCCCCAAGAGGCGTTGAGGCCTGGATTTGGCTCCTTTCGAACCCAAGGCCAGACACATCTGTGGCTGGAAACCCAGGCTTTCTTTTTTTAAATCGTATTTTTTTCTTCTTCTGTGCCTCCTTGATGGCATTGCTTCCGAAAATACTCTTTCAGTGGTTGGAAGCATGTATAGAGCTGTGAACCTTTGAAGGGTGCGTGTGAGTGATAACTTTTTGGGTTTGTTGTTCAGTTGCACAGTCGAGTCCGACTCTTCGCGACCCCATGGACCACATCACGCCAGGCCCTCCTGTCTTCCATCATGCTCCGGAGTTTGCTCAATTTCATGTCCGTTGCATCGATGACACTGTCTGACCATCTCATCCTTTGCCGTCCCCATCTTCTTTGACCTTCAGTCTTTCCCAGCATCAGGGTCTTCTCCAGTGAGTGCTCCCTTCGCATTGGGTGGCCAAAGTTTTTTTTTGGGGGGGGAGGGATGTGTAATAATTTCTGACCATTTGGGAGAAACATGGAGGGGGTGAAGTGGGGTTTGCCATTTTATTTTTGGCGTAAGCTGGGGACTTTTGTTGTAAGCTGCCTTGAACTATGAGGAAAGACAGGCTATAAAGTTTGGGTCCAGGGGCACCTTTAAGACCAACAAAGTTTAATTCTGGGGACATGCTTTCATGTGCATGCAGACCTACAGGCAGGGGTCATTTCCTGCAGGAGCGCACAGGAGCGGAGTTCCGGCAGTAAAGAGCCCAGGGGGCGGGCACATGCAACAAGCCCCACCCCCTGCAGTCCTCAGTCAGAGCAAGAAACAGCCAAGTAAGTTGCAGAGCTCACCCCGGCCCAAAACAGTCCAGTGGCACCTTTAAGACCAAGTTTTATTCAGGTACAAGCTCTCCCTCCTCTGCGAGGACAGATGTGCACGTTCCCCCCCCCGGCCCATCTTCAGGTACAAGCTCTCCCTCCTCTGTGAGCTAGCAATCTAAAACAGTCCAGTGGCACCTTTAAGACCAAGGTACAAGCTCTCCCTCCTCTGCGAGGACAGATCTGCACGTTCCCTCCCCCCCAGTACCTAGCAATCCAAAACAGTCCAGTGGCACCTTTAAGACCAAGTTTTATTCAGGCACAAGCTCTCCCTCCTCTGTGAGGACAGATCTGCACACACCCCCTCCAATAGCTAGCAATCCAAAACAGTCCAGTGGAGCCTGAGCGGTGGGTGTTGCCTTCCGACACACTTCCAGTGATGTCAGGGGGTGTGGCACATGCAAATGAGTTATGCTAATGAGTTATGCTAATGAGCTCCTGCACCTCTTTTTCTACGAAATGACCCCTGCCTACAGGCACCTGATGATATCTGAAGTTGACCACTTGTTGAGCTGAAGATCGGTTGCAAGACCAGCCTTTGAATGACTGGTGGGTCAATTGGGCTAAAAACTCAGCGATACCCTGACGCCGCCTGTTTGGCGCCTAATGCAGCAAACTAATTGTTCTTTCAGTTTTCCATTTTGGTCCTTTCCGCACTAGACCTTAAATCCTGCTTCAGCCCTGTCCCTGAACTCACATTCTACACCACACTCGAGTTCACCCCTGTAGTTATCTCAGGGTATTTTTTGTTTGCGCATTACATTGAGGTCACCCCCGTTTTGCCCCACACTTGCCCTGGGATAAACGGATGCTGTTATAAAGCAGGGATAAATGCAAGGTCTTGTGTCGCAAGATGAACTCTGAGGATAAAACCAGGGATGAGATCCAAGTGCAGAAAGGACCTTTGTGACGAAAAGTTATTTGACGGCGTCCATTGGGCATCATTAACGGCCTCCTGTGTGGTTGGCATGGATTGTCGAGGGAGGAAAGGCCATCCACGGCTGTTACGATTGCAAAACAGCGACAGCAGCCACTCCCAATGCAGCTCTCTACCTGTCGTGCATCTCAGATCTTTGGGACTAGTTTCAAAGCTGGGTCCGGGATAGGGTTGCTAGCCCCCAGGCAGAAGCTGGAGAGCTGGAGAACTCAGGAATCACAACCGATCTTTGGATGGCCATGGTCAGTTTCCCTGGAGAAAATGATAGCTTTGCGGGTTGGACCCTGTGGTGTCGTACCCTGCCGAGGTCCCTGCCCTCCCCAGACTCGACCGCCAGATCACCGGGCATGTCCCAAACTAGAACTGGCAGCCGCAAGGAAAACAGGCCCCGTTGTTTCCGTGAGAATCAGTCTTGACCAGTGTTCCCTCTAAGCTGAGTTGAGTGTGAGCCAGCTCACAGTTTTTAGCCTCCGGCTCACAGATTTTTGTCTCAGCTCAGGAAGGATGGGGCTCCAGAGCAAACTACTTTATGCGGTAGCCAAATGGCTCGCTCACAATTTTAATGCCAGGAGCTCACAAAGCAGAATTTTTGCTCACAAGACTCCACAGCGTAGAGGGAACATTGGTCTTGATCCCGTGCCCATTGGCTCAATTCTGATTGCCAGCCAGGCTGCTATTCTTCTTCCATTTTTTATATGTTTGTGTGTGTGCAGTGTGTGTGCGCACCTGGAAGTCATGGCGACCTCTGGCAAGACTGACCCCTACTGGGGGCCTGGAGGATATTCAGAGAGGGTGCTGAGTAAAGCCTGCCCCCACCTCCCGCCTCTGGTATCCCAAGGAGGTCTCCCATCCAAGGACTTGCCAGTGTTGAACCCACTCAGCTTCCGAGATCTGTTGAAATCGGGCTTGCCTGGGCTACCCGGGTCACTCTTGACCTAGTCTGGTGGTGTGGATTTGAGAATGTGTCTCCGTTTTTCACTTCAGAAAGAGCGACCAGGCTTGGACAGATGGAAGTCAGCGCCTGGCTCATGTGTGGCTACTTTTGGTGCAATTCACGGAACGCATGGCGAGGCGTCCTCTGCCGCTTTGTCATTTCTAAGGCCGCTCCGACCACATGCGTCGTCACTGTTTCTGCCACCGCACGGCTCAGTCGTAAATCCGGTAAAAGTACGGCTAAACACCTACCATGCACAGTAACACCGGCATACAAGGAAGTGATAAAAGCTTTAGATGTTTATGTCTGGGAAAAGCCTCCGAGTTATTATTGTGTGTGTCGATCGTATCATGTCTTCTTGAGTGTTCTAATTATGCTCCTCCATAAAACTCTCCGTGATTGCGCCATCTCCAAGGTCTCCGTGCTTCTTCCACACTTGCGTCATTTTGCCAGACGATCCCTGGCTGCTTATGTTGCCCAGAATGAGAGGCAGTAGTATATAGTGGTTGGAGTATGTGAGAGAGCCGGGTTTCAGTCCCCGGTGTGTCACGGAGGCTCACTGGGTGATCTTGGGCTTGCACACGAAAGCTTACACCCAGAATTGAACTTTGTTGGTCTTAAAGGTGCCACTGGACTCAAAATTTGCTTTAAACGCGTGTGTGTGTATAAAATACATGTTGTGAAAGTGGAGGCACTTTGTTGATCGCTTGATAGACTGTAGTCAATGATCAGTCTTGGTTACGCCTTATAAGCAAAGTCCGTTCGCAAACTTTTTGTGGCCGAAGTGAAGCACGCACTGATTACGAGAAGGCAGCCCCGTGGTGATAAGGATTCTGTCCGGCAGCAATTCAGGTTAATGTCTCAAGAAAGTTGTGATGATGTAAACCAGTTGAAACCAAAGGGGGAAATTCAGACTTGCAGCTTTGTTAAACGCAGTCATGTGGGGATAGTTTCACTTCTCCAGCGACCCTGGGTTTTGCTCAGCATCACATGGGCTTACACGGGTCGCCCTTAACACTGTACCGTGACTCAGCGAAAAGTATTTTCAGACGAGTCACTGCATTTCAGCAGCATTCCCCCCCCCCTTTGCTTCTGTCATGGTTAGGATTCTGACTCAGCTATAGGAGAAACCCTTTTTGCAGTGCTGACTAATCGTCAGCCTATTCCCTCATCCACTGGACTGTCTAGAGAAGGGGGCCAGGCACTCGGTCTGACATGGGCCACAGGAGTCGGACAAGCCCCTTAGTTACGTTAGAGTACCGTTATTCACTCCAGCTAGTTTAAAACTGAAATTTTGTCTTAAGAGGGAAGAAAATAGGACAGTGCCGTGGGATTGTTTCCTACTTAATTGCTCCCATTCTGGATGGTGCTGGTGAAACACTGTAATGTCTTCTTGGTTCTTAAGGACATAAGAGCATAAGAGAAGCCAATGTTGGGTCAGGCCAGTGGCCCACCCAGTCCAACACTCTGTGTCACACAGTGGCCAAGAATACCAGGTGCCATCAGGAGGTCCAGCAGTGGAGCCAGGACTCCAGAAGCCCTCATAAGAGAAGCCAGTGTTGGATCAGGCCAAAGACCAGTCCAACACTCTGTGTCACACAGTGGCCAGAAATCAGGTGCCATCAGGACGTCCAGCAGTGGGACCAGGACTCCAGAAGCCCTCTCACTGTTCCCCTCCCCCCCAAGCACCAAGAACACAGAGCATCCCTTGCCCCAGGCCGAGAGTTCCTATCTATACCTTAAGGACCTAAGAACATAAGAGAAGCCCATGTTGGATCAGGCCAAAGACCCACCCAGTCCAACACTCTGTGTCACACAGTGGCCAGAAATACCAGGTGCCATCAGGAGGTCCAGCAGTGGGACCAGGACTCCAGAAGCCCTCTCACTGTTCCCCTCCCCCCCAAGCACCAAGAACACAGAGCATCCCTTGCCCCAGGCCGAGAGTTCCTATCTATACCTTAAGGACCTAAGAACATAAGAGAAGCCCATGTTGGATCAGGCCAAAGGCCCACCCAGTCCAACACTGTCTGTCACACAGTGGCCAAAAGTACCAGGTGCCATCAGGAGGTCCAACCGTGGGGCCAGGACTCCAGAAGCCCTCCCACTGTTGCCCCCCCCCCAAGCACCAAGAACACAGAGCATCCCTTGCCCCAGCCTGAGAATTCCTGTCTATACCTTTCCTCCGAAGCGGTACCTCTCTATCTACTTGCAATTTCTTGCTTTCGACCTGCTAGGTTGGCAGGAGCCGGGGCCAGAGATGGGAGCTTACTCCGTCACGCGGCACACTCGGGTCTCGAACTGCCGAACTACAGACCTTCCAGTCTGCAGCTCAGAATCTTAACCTCTGAGCCACCGCAGCCCCTCATGTAACTTGATAGGAAGGTCCATAACCTTTTGTGCCATAACAGAAAAGGGCCTCACCGTCTTTCGTGCAGCTGGTAGGACGGGACCTCGGAAGATCTCAGCTGGTGGGCCTGTTGAGGTGAGAAAAGGCAGTCCTTCAGATTCCCAGGTCCTAGAATATCCAGGGCACCTTTAAGTGTCCCCAGGAACAAACTGAAAACCAGTATAAATTCCTGATAATGGTCGCCATAGCTGTCACCTATTTGCAGCCTTGAACCAGCTGAAGTTTTCAAAACAGCCTTCCAGGGCAGGCCTACTTAGAGCTCATTGTAGTAGTCCAGTTTGTATGCGATCAATGCACGGAGGTACAAGGTGGGGGATTTTCCGTGTTTCGTTTCTGTGCGAAAGGCTTTCCGTTTCTGAAGCGTCCTCGTCTCACAAGACGAATAGCAATGGACGGATGCAATTGCCAATGAAAGGTGAGGCGGGCTTGGCAGTTTCAAAGTAATAATTAATGTTTTTCAGGTGACAGTGCTTTGGAGCGGCATGTGAGAGTTCCTCTGTGTTTTATTGGTTTTGGCAACGGGGAGTGGGGGGAAACCACAAATACATATGATAATCGAAATAAAAAATGAAGTTGTGAATTTGACAGCGGGGGGCCTCCGGGCTGCGGGGTGGGGGGCTGGCATGCTGGCCCCTGTGCCTGTGCCTCCTGTTTCGGCAGGGAGGGGGGGAGGGCAGGAGCAGTTATTTGACAGCGGGGGGCCTCCGGGCTGGAAGGAACAGCAGCAGAGAAGCGGCCTGAGTCAGGAGGGAAAGCGGCGTATGAATGCCTTTAATCAGTTTCAGTAGGTATTTGTGTTGGTCTGTGGTAGAAGAACGGAATTTGAGTCCGGCAGCACCTCAGAGACCAACATGGTGTCTGACGAAGGGGGCTTTTTGACTCTCGGAAGCCCATACCCCGAAAATCGAGAGGTGGTACTGGGTTCGAATCCGGGTCTTCTGCCTTTGAAAAATTACTTCATGCAAAACTTTTTAATGCATTTTAGGCTCCCCCCCCCTTAAAACTAGGGTGACCAGATGTCCTCTTTTTAAAGGACGTGTCCTCTTTATTTTTGGTGTCTTTCCTCTTTGGGGCTCTTTTTTAAAAAAAATGACGAAAATGTCCTCTTTTGGAGTTGGAAGGTTAGGAATATTCGTAGTTAGTAGCGATGACCACAGCTTAAGTAGGAAGGGTATTTAAAAGGAGATTTGTCACATCGATCGCTTGTTTGAAGTAGTAGTCAATCTGGAAATATGTCCCTTTTCTTTGCTTTTCAAAATATGGTAACCCTGACTAAAATTTAAAGCATATTAATGGCATTTGCAATGCAACGGCAAGGAAGAAGTCCTCGTGCTGGTGTAATGGACGGACTCTACCCAAGATCAGCGGGCCTAGAAAACTTTGGTTAAGTCCTCATGAAAATGAAGGATGACATTTATATATGGAAAGTTATTCTTGTCTTTGTAAATATTTTAGTTAAATAGAAACTTAAAACATATTAATGGCACCTGCGGAACAGCTACATCTTTTTGGTTTTATTGCTTCTTTTGCCCCTTTTAGCCACGGCGTTCTTGACTCAGTGACTGCAGCGCTTACAGGGTTGATTAATCTGTTTCTGGGATGTGCGTTCTGGGGCTGAAATTCCCAGGGGTGCCAGGTCCTTGCCTCATGCCGGCAGGGGGTGGGAGGGAGATTTCCGGGAGTGGGGGGGGGTTGATGTAACCGTGCACAACTTCCCCCCATGTGATGACATCACACGGAAGTGTTGTCATCATGCCAGGGACCTTGCGTGGCAACACTGTTTTGGGGGCAAACTCTATGATAAAATTGGACTTAAACCATAGTTTTGCCCAGGGCTCTTTCTATAGCAGGGACTCCTTTGCGTATTAGGCGACACCTCCCCTAATGTAGCCAATCCTCCCAAGAGCTGACAGTAGCCCCTGTAAGAAGAGCTCCGTAAGCTCTTGGAGGATTGGCTACATTAGGGGGTGCGTCGCCTAATATGCAAAGGAGTTCCTGCTACAAAAAGAGCCTGGACCAGACTGTCACCACGCGGCGTCCCTGGCGAGATGATGTCACTTCTGCATGACATCATCACATTGGGGACGTCATGTGGGGTTGTGGCTGTTGGGACGGGGCTTTCCCACGCTTCCCCCACTGGCCAACTGGCCGACAGCGGGCAGGAGCCCATGAAATCAGGGGGGTCCCCTGCTCCCACCTGGGGATTGGCAACCCTAGAAAGTCCATGTGTTGCCCCTTTCACAAGAAATGACAGTCATGTGTGTTGGGAGAGTGGCGTGTAAGCTGGCACCTTCTCACATTCTAAATAATGCAGTTTCAATCCACTACAGCGACCATTTGCAAGCGGATTTTGCCATTTCACACAGTGAAAGCCAATGGCAAAATGCACTGAAAGTGCATTACTTTGTGTGTGTGGAAGCAGCGGTCAAGCTTAATGACTGTGAAGATCCTTTCCTCTTCTCTCTAGTGTGGATTTTCCTCTGACCAACCGCGCTCACTCCAGCTGGTAGTAGGTAGTAGCGGTGAAATTCAGACTTCTTTATGGGTCATTCAGCGAGTCATGATGGGAGAACTCTGTACATTTCGAAGTGCTTCCACTGGAGCAAGTAATTGGTTTGCATTTCTTCAAGCGCGTGCCGAGGAGAACTGAGATTCCTAGCCCACCGAACAGCTCTGCAAGGAGTGTGAGGGAACTCCTGTTTCTGTTACTATAGCGACCGGAACATTATCCTGGTTCACATGGATACCTTTTCAGAGCAGGGCCGCGCAGGATTTTGCACAGCTAAAAATGCGCCATTCTTCACTCTTCGGTGCATTGAGTCATTTGAAGATTATATTACATTTGTCTTGGTTGCGAAATGGGAAACAGGCTCTCCAGCTGCAACGTGACACTTTAATATTAAATGGGTTTTAATGGAATTTCTTATGACAAATTGCTAGCCATAATTAGACAGGAGAGTGTTGCCAAATGGGATATATGAATTATTCTTTGTGTGTGTGTGTGTGTTTTCTTCCCCCAGCTACCCAGAACACGTACAATATAGTTCCCGCCACTGTCTCTTATAAATAAGCTGTTTGGGGGTGCTGTAGTCCCCCGGGGTCCCTAACCTTTTTGAGCCTCCGGGCACATCTGGAATTCTGATACGGTGTGGTGGGCACAGCAAGAAAACGGCTGCCACAAAATAGCACAGCCAGCCACAAAATGGCTGCCAGAGCTTAAACTGCAAGGACACCGTTGTAGGCAGCCAAGGCAGCATTTAAAAAATAAAAATAAAATCTGCACAGCCAATCAGCAGTCCTGCTAAGTAAAAGCCTTATCTGGCCCCACCCACTTCGTAAAACCACAGGCGCCCATGTTGGGGACTCTTGCTAGAGTCCGTCTCCAGGTAGCACAAAACCTCTAAAAAGATCTGACCAACTTTGCTCCCGGGAGACTGCCTGTTAGTTAAAAGTACCATGTGAGGTTCTTCACTCTTAGAGGTGAGGTGGTCAGTTATCGGCAAGAAGGCCTCTTCTGTGGCGGCACCCAAATGCCGGAAGTCTGCTTAGTCAAGTTGGCCTGATGCCATCTTTACTGACATAAAAACTCCAGGCAAAATCCTGTTTTGCATGCTTGTACGCATTCATACATGAAGTTGCCTTATCACAGGGCCTCAGCCCATCAAGGTCGGTATCATCTACTCAGACCGGCCGCGGCTCTCCTGGGTTTCAGGCAGAAAAGGGTCTTTCCCATCACCACCTGCCTGGTCCTTTTAACGGGAGAGGCGACGATCGAACCTGGGACCTTCCGCGTGGCCAAACAGACACACTGACACTCAGCCACAGCCCCGCCTCACGAAAATCCTGCTCCTTCATGCTCTTAATGATGTTCAAGAGTTAATCTGGGTTTGCTGTTTCTTGCACTTTAAACCTACTTGCTTCATTCCCAAAGCAAAAAAACAAAACAAAACAATTCTGCTTCTCCAGTTTGGTGTCGTGGTTAAGTGCGTGGACTCTAATCTGGGAGAACTGGGTTTGATTCCCCACTCCTCCACTTGCACCTGTTGGATGACCTTGGATAAGCCGTAGTTCTGATAAGAGCTGTCCTTGAAAAAGAGCCGTTTCTGTCAGAGCTCTCTCAGCCCCACCTACCTCACAGGGTGTCTGTCTGTTGTGGAGAGGGGAAGGGAAAGGAGATTGTAAGCCGCTCTGAGACTCCCTTGGGTAGTGAAGGGCAAGGGGTATAAATCCAATCTCCTCCTCCTCCTCCTCTTCTTCTTCTTCGTCTTCCTCCTTCATCTCATTGAAGCAGAAAGTGCTTTTAGAAGATCTCTGGAGGCATTGCCTTTGTATCCACGGGGAGGAGCCTTTTGGAAACCGCCGCCCCACTACAGGAGGATGCTGGGCATGAAACCACACTGCGTTTCGTAACCGTCCTTCTCCCTTGGACGCCACTTTGTGGTCGCTCCTGCGTCCATGCATCCCTTGGCGGCCATTTTGTGGTGGCTCTGACTTTCTCAAAATTCCCAAAGTGCCAGCAGACTCAATTAGACTGAGGATGCCTCACGTATGTATGTGGGATCACTTCCAAACATCACCCCGTGTGTGCTAGAGATGAATTTGTAATAGTCTGTGTAAGACGATAAGGAGGTGCCAATAGTTCCTTAGTCTATAGTGAAGCAGGAACCTTGCAGATCGATCAAAACAGGTCGCCGTGTCATGTTAGTCTGTCTGTAACAGGAGAAAAGAGCAAGAGTCCAGCAGCACCTTAACGCCTAACAAAATCTGTGGCCGGGGAGGCGCTCTCATGAGTCACTGCAGTCACTTCTTCAGATACAGCTAGAATGGGAGTCCGTCTGTCCTTTATATCTTGGCGAGCGGAGCGATTTCAGATCCAAGATATAAGGACAGAGGGACTCACGTTCTAGCTGTGTCTGAAAAAGAGCTCCCTCCCCTCCCTCACGGCCCCCCCCCCCCCTGCCACACATTGTGTTGGTCTTTCAGGTGCTCCTGGACTCCTGGTCTTTCCCAAGGAATTTTGCAAGCTATCCGTGCTGCTAGGGTGAGTGTCTGCGTGTTGGCTGAAGTTCATGTATACTCAACTGAATGCAGTTTCATCCCCGCTTACCCTTGCCTCCATCTTGCTGGGTGGGCAGGAAGTCTGGGGAAATTATGTGGGAGGACCCAGGAGGTAAGAGAGCTACGACACTGGAAATCTGTTGTTGTGGAGAAGAGGACCGGAG
>NW_015163145.1:68878-70370 GCF_001447785.1 Gekko japonicus
GGGGGAGGCACGTGGGCAGGGGTGGGCGGGTAGGTTAGGGTTATTGGGAGAATTAATTTTCATAGAACTGACCAGATATTTGTTTTCAGGTCCGTAGGGAGGGTAGAATTGGATCTGTGTCTGCCCAGACAAGCTTGTTTGTAATCTTGCTTGCCCCTGGCAGAAAACCCTATTTTGAAGATCAGGCCATTGTGTTAACCACAACTGGTGCAAACTGTTCTCCCCATTGACAATTTGAGTTTCATTTCTGAGGGGGGAGGAGGAGGAAGGCAAAGCGACACGGAACCTCGATCCAGTTCTGCGATAATTGAGCACCTTTCCCCTTGCCGTTTCCCCCCCACACGCATGAGCCTGTTTCCGTGCCTCTGTGGTGGATCTCCTCAGGAAACGTGCCATAAAACACGTTCTGTGAGCCACTTTACGTTCTGAAATTAATTCCAAACTGGAGCAAAAGCATGTTGCTAGACCAGGTGACGTTTCCAAGGCTGATTTTGTCCAATATGTTTTGTCCAAAGCTGATCTTGTCCAATATGTTGACACAGAGAGAGTCCTCGATCTTTCCGTGTTGTACCTCTGAGGATGCCAGTCGCAGCTGCTGGCGAAACATCAGGTCCTACCATGCCAAGACCACGGCCAGACAACCCGGAAAAATCTACAACAACTAACTGATTCTGTCCCTTCTTGCAGGGTGGTCTTCATGCAGACACAGAGTCGTTTGGAGCCGCATAGGATCTTGTACTGCCCATCGCCCATTCTAAGATTAAAGCAGTTATATTCTGCTCAGGATATGAACTGCTACGCTCAGTAGGGGGGAACATTGCCCCTGGGGTGGGCCGGTCACAACCAATGCTCCCTCTAAGCTGCGGAGTCTTGTGAGCAAAAATTCTACTTTGTGAGCTACTGGCGTTGACGTTGTGAGCGAGCAATTTGGCTGCTGCATAAATTAGTTGGCTCTGGAGTCATCCCTTCCTGAGCTAAGACAGAAATGTGTGAGCCGGAGGCTAAAAAACTGTGAGCTGGCTCACACTGACTCAGCTAGAGGGAACATTGGTCACAACTCATAAGTAGAAGCTCCTCTCTGGAGGCTTGCGAGGTCAACCATTTGCCAACTTTTGTCTCGTGGCGAAAGATGGACAGCCCTGCCTGCCTCCAGAGAGAAGCTTCGGCCCCTTGAGTTTAGACTGCTCCACCCCAGGACCACTGAGGAGCGAACCTCACAGTAAGCGAACAGACTTTCCACTCTCTTTAAAACGGGGGGAATCCTCGAACAGCTTCTGTAACCGGAAGGTCTGGGCCAGACTTAGAATCATAGAGAGTGGGAAGGGACCTCCAGGGTCATCTAGGATCCAACCCCCTACACAATGTGGGAAATTCACAAATACCTCCCCCCTCCACACCCCCAGGGACCCCTGCTCCATGGCCAGAAGATGGCAAAAAAGGAAAAAACCCTCCAGGATCTCCTGACCCCAAAGTGGCGATCAGCATTTCCCTG
>NW_015163145.1:70409-84586 GCF_001447785.1 Gekko japonicus
TGTCAGGACGTTCTTCCTAATGTTTAGCCGAAAACTCTCCTGATTTAATTTCACCCCGTTGGTTCTGATCTGACCTTCTGGGGCAACAGAAAACAACTCCACACCATCCTCTATATGACAGCCCTTCAAGCATTTGAATATGGTTATCATATCCCCTCTCAGCCGTCTCCTCTCCAGGCTAAACATACCCCGCTCCTTCAGCCTTTCCTCATAGGACTTGGTCTCCAGACCCCTCATCTGTTATCACACGTGATGTACCGTATATTTAACCTTCCTTGACCATCTTTTAAACCAGGGGTGTCGAAGTCATTTGTTATGAGGGCCGGATCTGACATAAATGAGACCTTGTCGGGCCGGGCCATGTGTGTCATAAAATGTAATGCCAGGTAGTGGAGATATAAACTTTATAAAGGACATAAAGGGTTTTTTTTAACTTAAAATAAAAACATGCTTAAAACATTAGCACCCTTGTAATATTTTGTTTATTTAACAGTGCCTGATAACTGACACCTCTTGCTCTGAATTATTGCATCAAAATGTCTGTGCTGTTGCAATCTTGAGCATGCTGTTCAGGTGTGTATGTGTAAGCTGCAAACGTACGATGACGCAGCAGCAGCAGAACTGGAAGAAGCAGCAGAAGACAGCCAGTTCCACTGCGGGCCTGGTAGAAGTCCTCCGGGGACCTGATCTGGCCCCTGGGCCGCAAGTTTGACACCTGTGTTTTAAACCTTCTGTTTGGTAAGCATGATGAAAGTGACAAATTCTTTGAAAAAGTGAATCAGAAATGGAGCAAATAGATCAAAACCCATTCTGAGGGTCGGGAATTATGGTAGCATGCTGATAAACAGGATTTTAAATCATTTGTTTGTTCTTTTGTAGACTGTATTTCATGCCAAAAACATGCACCCAGACTGACGTTGAAATGTAAAATGGAGAGGACCGTCACAGTTGGGGTTCAGTAATGATGTAGTGTATTCAAAGCTGCCTTGAATGCATGATATGTTGTGAAACATCTAATCGAAGTGTAATGTAAAGCTTCGTCCTGGGCTAGGATCCAAATCCATCCAATCATGTTACTAGCCCAGGAAGCACCTAACCAATCACCTTCAAGCAAGCTCCCTGAGCGGGAACATCCGTGATTGGTCCTTATGTGAACATAAGAACATAAGAGACGCCAATGTTGGATCAGGCCAAAGGCCCATCCAGTCCAACACTCTGTGTCACACAGTGGCCAGAAATACCAGTGCCATCAGGAGGTCCACCAGTGGGGCCAGGACATTAGAAGCCCTCCCACTGTTGACCCTCCCCCCAAGCACCAAGAAGACAGAGCATCACTTGCCCCAGAGCCCCTATCTATACCTTGTGGCTAATATCCACTGATGGACCTCTGCTCCATATGCTTATCTAATTCCCTTTTGAAGCCGTCCATGCTTGTAGCACCCACCACTTCCTGTGGCAGTGAATTCCAAGTGTTAATCACTCTTTGGGTGAAGAAGTACTTCCTTTTATCCGTTCTTACCCGACCGCTCTGCAGTTTCATGGAGTGCCCACGAGTTCTTGTATTGTGAGAAAGGGAGAAAAGTACCTCTTTCTTTACCTGCTCTTTCCCATGCATAATCTTATAAACCTCAATCATGTCACCCCTCAGTCGTCGTTTCTCCAAGCTAAAGAGCCCTAAGCGCCTTAACCGTTCCTCATAGGGAAAGTGTTCCAACCCTTTTATCATTCGAGTTGCCCTTTTCTGCACTTTTCCCAAAGCTATAATATCCTTTTTAAGGTGTGGTGCCCAGAACTGCACACAGTATTCCAAATGAGGTCTCACCATTGATTTATATAGGGGCATTATTATATTGGCTGATCTGTTTTCAATACCCTTCCTAATAATCCCCAGCATAGCATTGGCCTTCTTTATTGCAGTCACACACTGTCTCGACATTTTCAGTGAGTAGATATATGCACCGCACTTAACGGCTCAACCTTTTTACACCACCCTCCGTCTGTACACAACTGAAAAGTTTGGTCAGAGCAACACACTCCGGTGAGATTTATGATCAGAGCATCCCACAGTCGGTGATGGAGACCTCGGCCTCCATACCCGCCCTTTTGTGGGCTGTTGGAGCATCTCAGTTTTGACTTCTGTCCTCCATAAAACTCGAAATTGCTTGTTAGGTTTCCTGTCTGCCCCGCTGTAGTTTATCTTCTCTGGAGCTGTAGAGTCATTCAGTGTGTCTGTCTGTTTAGGGCACCCACTTGAGTCTAGAGAGTTTCTGTAACCAACTTGCGGCCTCGCTTGCGAGTCAAATGATTTCCACGCTGCCCCTCTTTCTGCTTGAGGTTGTAATCCTAAGAAGTAGACCACACACAGGCAAGCCAAGTCTCCAGCCACTCCAAGCATGTAAACAGTCTGGCTTCTTACGAAGTGGAAAAGTTTCTTCTGCACTGTTCCTAATACGATCAACATGTGAAGGCCCTGTGTGTAACTATGTCAACAGCGCTTGGCCCAACCTTCAATTTTCAAGCCTCCCGATAATGTGGAACTAAATTGTTTACTTATTCAGATTTTATGCAGTAATTAGTGTCTGGAGCGAGTTTGGGTTTTTTTTGCCCCCCAAATAACGTTCCTAGTTTTGTATTGATTTGGCCTCGTGAAATCAAAGAGAAAACGCCTCTGTGATCTCTGGAGGTGAGGTGACCAAACTCAAAAAGTGTTGAAAGATCCCATTTATGTTCGCAGCCGTAACTCTCCATTTGCTCATAATGACAGAGTCATTGGCAAGGGTCCCTTGTCGTTTGACTTCATTCCGCCTTCTTCCCGTTGGTGATTTTTGATTTACTCCTCAGTGCCGTTGTTTGCATGGGGGGGGTTTCCTGTAGAGCACTCGGAAGAACGGAGTCCATCTGCGTTTTCACTCTGCGTATCCAACGCTGTATGACCGAGGGGGGGGGGCTCTGAACAGACAGAATTAAGCCAGGGGGGTAGCATGGACTGTCCTTTCAAGCTACTACTGCGATAACATTGGGGGCATTTTTCCCACTCCGTGTTGGCCAAGGGCCCGTCCCATGTGGCTTTTGTCCATATTGGTCATGTGATCCTCAGCAAAGCCTACTTAGGTGGTCAAAGTGGGTGGGGTCCTTCCTTCTTTTTCCCTAATGGAAAAGCTGGTTGAATTTGACCCCACTTAACGATCTGCTTATCCAAGTTCGCAAGACACTTTGTTATTCTTAATAGACTCGACTTCATAAGATGGCCAAAGAACAAACTTTGCTGTGAAGTGCAAAAGAACAAAATAAGGGTTATGCCAAAGTCTCTGAAGAGCAACTTTGATGTCCCTACAATTAATCTTAAATTTGGAGCGTTTGGGTACCAAAAGGGGGGGGCATGTAGGACTTGAGTAAAAAATGTGTTCGGTGTTGGTGAAGAGCTTGTAAGTGCTTCGGAGTCGCTTGCATAATAAAACTGGCTTCACAAGAGAGGGGTGTTTTTTTCTTCTTCAGAGATTGTCTTTGTGGGGTTCATATGGTAGTAATCAACACAAGAGGCGCCATTCTCTTTTGTATTCTGAAGGTCGTATGGCGTGGGAAGAAAGAGGAGTGTGCGTGTGTGTGTGTGTGTGTGTACGGAAGGAAGAGAGTTCAATTGACTGTGTGCTTGTAGGCCCACCTAGCTATTTCCAAGCACCCAAGGAGCTGGTTGTATATACATGAAGGAGTTGAGAATTTCCCATTCTAGCTTCAGCCCCTCATAGGACCTTGAATGCCACTCTGTAGGCTCCTGGGATGGGGTGGGGAGTGGGATGAGGAGATGGGAATGGGGAGGCTTTTCGCCCATCTTGATCTATCTGAAGAAGTGACTGTGGGGACTCAGGAAAGCTCCTCCCCTGCCACATGTTGTGTTATAGTCTTTCAGGTGCTCCTGGACTCTTGCACTTTTCTCCTGCTATGGACAGACTAACACGGCCGCCCATCTTGATCTATCTGAAGAAGTGACTGTGGGGACTCAGGAAAGCTCCTCCCCTGCCACATGTTGTGTTATAGTCTTTCAGGTGCTCCTGGACTCTTGCACTTTTCTCCTGCTATGGACAGACTAACACGGCCGCCCATCTTGATCTATCTGAAGAAGTGACTGTGGGGACTCAGGAAAGCTCCTCCCCTGCCACATGTTGTGTTATAGTCTTTCAGGTGCTCCTGGACTCTTGCACTTTTCTCCTGCTATGGACAGACTAACACGGCCGCCCATCTTGATCTATCTGAAGAAGTGACTGTGGGGACTCAGGAAAGCTCCTCCCCTGCCACATGTTGTGTTATAGTCTTTCAGGTGCTCCTGGACTCTTGCACTTTTCTCCTGCTATGGACAGACTAACACGGCCGCCCATCTTGATCTATCTGAAGAAGTGACTGTGGGGACTCAGGAAAGCTCCTCCCCTGCCACATGTTGTGTTATAGTCTTTCAGGTGCTCCTGGACTCTTGCACTTTTCTCCTGCTATGGACAGACTAACACGGCCGCCCATCTTGATCTATCTGAAGAAGTGACTGTGGGGACTCAGGAAAGCTCCTCCCCTGCCACATATTGTGTCAGTCTTTCAGGTGCTCCTGGACTCTGGCTCTTCTCTCCTGCTGTGGACAGACTGACAACATGGCCACCCATCTTGACTATCCGCCTCTACAAAATGACTTCCAGAGGGGAGCATGGCCAACTGTAAGATGGCTGCCATGCGGGCAAGGGTCAATTGCATTGGGAGTTTCCAAGCCAGGCATTCTCCTGTAGGGGAGGTAGCTTATTCTGGAGGGGCTGCTCCCTGCAGACAGGAAGGGCGAGGCGTCCTGGGCCCTGCTCTTCTGAAGCGCTTCCAGTTGCAGTAGAAGTGGAGGAAAGCCAAGACTGGCTCTTGGGTCCCGGGAAGAAGGAAGTGACCATCGGGAAAAGCATTACTGAGAACAAAGGCTGCCATTTTGGGAATCTATGAGCTATTTAATCGTTTAATCTGGGAGAACCGGGTTTGATTCCCCACTCCTCCACTTGCACCTGTTGATGTGACCTTGGGTCAGTCACAAGCTCTGGCACAGCTGTTCCTGAAAGAGCAGTTTCTGTCCAGAGCTCTCTCAGCCCTGCCTACCTCACAGGGTGTCTGTTGTGGGGAGGGGGAGGGAAAGGAGATTGTAAGACGCTCTGAGACACCTTTTGGGTAGTGAAGGGCGGGGTATCTCTCATCTTCGTCTTCTTCTTCTCTTTTCTCCCCGAAGAGGACTCAAAGTGGCCTGCCACCGTTGTTCTCCTCTCTTCCATTTTATCTTCACCACAACAGTCCTGTGAGGCAGTTCAGGCTGAGAGAGAATGGTTGGCCCAAGATCACCCAGTGAGCTTCTCTTGCAGGGTGGGAATTTGAACCTGGGTCTCTTAAGATCCTGGTCCAGTGCTCTAACCACTACACACTGGCTCCTTCTTTGTAACTCGGTGTGTGTGTGTGTGCAGGGACTGATACTGCTGGATATTGGCTTGCTTAAGGGTGGTTTTATGAGCCTGTAGCCCTGGCACGATGCCAGCTTGGGTCTTCTGGATCCGTTGCTCCATGTCAGCCACTCTGTGGGTATTAGTGTGTCTGTCTGTTCGGGGGGATGGACATCTGTGCACAGAAATGTTAGGGAATTTTAGAAATGGCCAGCAATGGCTGATGCAAGGAAAGCGTCTCCTCCTGGTGGTACCTGCACTGAATTTGTTAGTGGAGAGCAAGAATGGATGCGTTTTGTGAAGAAAGCTTGACCGGAACAGATTGCTCCGGGTGTGTGGGGGGGTGTCCCTTCACGCCTCTCTTAACAGCTTTCTGAGAGGGAACAGAACTGTGGAAAACTCGATCCTTTAGGGGTTGTGTGTGGGGCAGGGACCACAGCTCCATGGTAGAGCACATCCTTCTCTCGCCAAAATGCCCCAGGGTTAGCTCTACAGTCTCTCAAGCTGAAGTACTATTCAGTACTAGGGCTGGGAAAGACTATGGAAATGAGGTCCGTGAGTTGTGGAGGAGAAGGTAGACCCCCCCCCCCACTGGACAACATGGGCGAACATTGAGGGGGGGGGGCTGTCTTACTTACACGACGCCTTTAAAATATTTGTGGACATGTTTGATTTCCATGGGACATGTTCACAAATAAGGTTCAAGTTTCATGCACTTAGAACTGTAATTGATATCACTTTTTGTGAAACACCAACAAAAAAATATTCACAACGACCAAATTGTGTGGGTTTCTAGGAAACATTAGGTAAAGGTAAAGGTTCCCTTGCTCCCACTGGACAACATGGGCGAACATAGAGGGGGGAAACTGTCTTACTTACACGACACCTTTAAAATATTTGCGGACATGTTTGATTTCCATGGGACATGTTCACAAGTAAGGTTCGAGTTTCATGCGCTTAGAACTGTGATTGATATCACTTTTTGTGGAACACCAACAAAAAACAAATATTCACAGCGACCAAATTGTGTGGGCTTCTGGGAAACATATTAGTGAGCACTATTTAAAATTAATAACTGTCTATTGTAGTTTGTCGTGTGGTATAAATGTCAACGTCTTATTAGTCATTTCTGAAATAAAATGAAAGGTGTTAATTTTTGTGTCAAAATGGCTCCGTTGGGATGTCCCATCAAGCCATAGGTTCAGACTCCAGTTAAAAAGGTGAGGGGGCCATTTTCACAGCTTCTCTCCCTACTACAGACCTCTAGCTCCCCCTCATGCTGTTTCTGGGGTCCCCTGTCCCCCAAGAGAGGAGCAATTGAGGGAGTATATTGGGAGGGAGGGAGGGAGAGGGAAGGCAGTCCCTCTCCACTAACAGAAAGATTTGTCGTGGGATCCAAGCCGCAGTTTCCGCTTCCAAATGTACAACAGGCAAATCATGGTTTATCTCTCTCTCCTTTTTTGTCCTCTTGGCCTAAATTAACTCCCAAGTTGGATTCAAACATAAATCAGTATATCTAATTCTCAACATGGCCAATTCTGTGGATACTTAAATCCAGAGATGGGAGACATAAGAACATAAGGGGAGCCATGTTGGATTAGGCTAATGGCCCATCCAGTCCAACGCTCTTGTGTCACACAGTGGCCAAAACCCAGATGCCATCAGGAGGTCCACCAGCGGGGCCAGAACTCCAGAAGCCCTCCCACTGTGACCCCCCAAGCACCAAGAGTACAGAGCATCACTGCCCCAGATATAAAAACATTAGAGAAGCCATGTTGCATCAGGGCAATCGCCCATCCAGTCCAACACTGTGTCACACAGTGGCCAAAACCCAGATGCCATCAGGAGGTCCACCAGCGGGGCCAGAACTCCAGAAGCCCTCCCACTGTGACCCCCCAAGCACCAAGAGTACAGAGCATCACTGCCCCAGACAGAGTGTTCCATCTATATCTTGTGGCTAATAGCCACTCATGGATCTCTGCTCCATATGTTTATCCAATCCCCTCTTGGAACTGTCTAAACGTGAACAGACAAGAGAGATTTAGAGTCCAATGGTACCTTTAAGACCAACAAAGGTTTATTCAAAGTATGAGCTTTCGTGTGCATGCACACTTTTTCAAATACATTGGAATACAAACCCAAGAAAAGCCCCAGGTTTACAGAAAAATCTGAAGTCTTGAAAATATACTGGGGGGTCTTTTCCCAAACAATAGGAAAAGAGCCTGTGGCTTGAAGCAGTGGATTCTTGCAGCGGCTGCCATAACAGTATTGCCATCCTCCAAGCCATGGTTTCTGGCCGTAAAAGGAAGGGGTGAGGGGTGAGGGATGACTCATTGGGCCCAGGCTTGGCAGCAACTGCAGGGCGACTACGTGCCATGCAACTAGTGTGACTCATCTGAGCCCGGCTGCTTGCTACCGTTCAACCGCAGCCACCCTACAAAAGCCAGTGTGGTGTAGAGGTTGCAATTTCAGACTAGGATCTGAGAGGCCCCTGGTTCGGAGCACCCCTCTGCTGTGCGGCTGGGCCTGGCCTTGTGGCCGGCACCTCACCCCTGGGCCGTAGTTTCCCCAGGCAGAGGTTGCCACCAGGGTGAAGGAAGGAAGGGCAGCTGAAGACGGGAGGGGCAGATAAAAGTAGGTTGGCTGGTGAATGGGAAGGGGAGAAAGAGGGGCGAAAGGGGGGAAGGCTGTGGGTGTTTTCAGGGAAGAGAAAGAGGAAATAGCAACCGGGGGCAACGAGATGTTCCCTGAACATCCCCCGCTTGTACATATTTGTAATATGAATAACTCGTAAACAGAATATTTATTACAAAAAGGGTTCCAAGATGTTAAATCCTAGCAGTGAGGGTTGTAAGTCCCCCTGCGCATACTTTGTATGTGTGAGATCTCTGCTGACGTCCAAGCCTCTGATGGCAAAGGTCACTCACAGGACAACCAAGTGGCGAGCCATCGCCCTGAGCTCTGCGGTGGCTTTGGTTGGTCCAGGGGCAGGCTTTTGAAAGCAGGAACTGCCAAAAGGGATTGGTGCAGGCTGAGGGGCACTTGGGACC
Organism: Gekko japonicus; assembly: GCF_001447785.1. Lineage (NCBI taxonomy): Eukaryota > Metazoa > Chordata > Lepidosauria > Squamata > Gekkonidae > Gekko > Gekko japonicus. The sequence continues at coordinate 78,907 of NW_015163145.1, forward strand.
TGGGGCTGATATACACCAGAGCTACTTTTCATCAAGTGGGAGGGAGGAAAGCAATAGAAACTTAATATGCCAACGATTATTCATTTGCACCATCAACCGGATTCCCCCTCCCACCTCCTTTCCTAAGGAACGTTTCTAATCTTGCGGTTATAGATAAAGAGCAACCGGAGAGTTAGCCACGATTGCTTTTGTTGGCTCACGAAATGGAAGGAAGAAGATTCGTCCCCGTCGAAAGCCCATAATTTTAAAGTTTGTTAAAAGAAATCACTGAGTATAAAATGCCTTCTTTTGTTTTCTTTCTTTTCTGAAGAGCATTCATTACTCACCTACTCCTCCCGAAATGCTCTGTGTGTTGTGGGGAGGGGAAGGAAAAGGAGTTTGTAAGCCGCTCTTAGACACCTTTGGGTGTCTCCTCCTCCTCCTCTTCTTCTTCTTTTCACTCCATTGTTTTACGAAAGCCACGTTGGAACAGAAATTCTCCACTGCATTGCATGCCGCCTTCACTTCCTTTGAGCATCGGATTTTATGGTACCCTCCACCCTGCGTGCCGCTTTCGTTTTCTTTGATCTCTGGATTTTATGGAACCTTCTGCATAGATTTATGGTCATTTAGGGGTGGCTTTTCAGTCAGTACAGCGTTGCCCCGAGGTATTTGAATGTGGTTCTAGCTGCACTTTTTCTTCCCAGTTGAGAAAATGTGGAACGCATGCTAGATGCAGAATCGCCCCATGTTTTAAGAAAGGTGATGGTAGAGAAAACTCTGTAGGAGCATTCCTTGGAAGAACCTGGAACGAAGGAGAGAAGTGTTACTCCGCAATTAGTCTTGCTTAATTAATTTACTATTGGTCACTGTTTTTATTTTTGGGGGAAATGACAATGTGTTAATGTGGGTCATATGTGTAAAATCAACACTTCGACATGTGGCACAACTCGTTTTTTAAAAAAATCAATATACTTCATTTATGATTGATAGGGCATCTTGAGAAAAAACCATTGTTAATACTTGCAGTTTGTTGGTTTAGCAAAGGTTGAAAGACATTTGAGTACCAAGACTTGTAGTCCAGAGCTGTGTTTCAGTTAGAAGGGAGAAGAGTGATCGTTTTGATTCTATGCACAGGTACTTATTAATTATGTACCTGTGGCATTGGTGTCATGATAATAAACCATGCATTAAATTAATAACGGGTTGGCTCCAAAGGTGCCTTTCCGCTTGCAGGAGGTGACTTCTGCTCACAGAAAGGCTGAATGAGAAAAGTGAAAGTAAACCCCAAGACATTCTTCTGCTTGCTCAGAGACGTTATGCAAAGGTTTTCACGGTCCCTTGTGCAAGTGGGCAGCTGAATTCGGCTACAGAAGCTACCTAGCACTGCATGAACTCTTGAGCAAGTGTTTGCAGAGCAGTTTGCAGATAATTTATTTCAACGTATAAAACAATGCACATGCTACATTAATACAGGATCGATTACCTCCTGTTACACCATTCCAAAGCGTTGCAAATAAAGCCCGTTTTCGCAAACACATTTTTCACTCTTCTCCATCCATTCTCTATGGCACGTCAGTTTTGAACATGGGAGATGTTATCCTGTGGTCTAGACAGCCAGTCCATTAGTGATGGTGAAGGTCCCCCCGCCCCACATCCTTATTCAATCACCATCCTTATTAATATTAATTGGTGAGCAGCCGTTTTCAAATCATCCAATATCAACACATCTCTCAACTAACCACTAGAGTTTTGTCATTTTAATAAACCAAGCGGGACCTGCGAGACTCATGGGGTTGGAATTCCATCCTCCCCACGGCTTACTTGATTGCTCGGCCAGCCGGCCACTCGATCATCCACCTACTCACTTGCAGTACTGCTGCCTCTGCCTCCCTGGCTCACGTGGATGCCAGGGGGTGGGCAGGGCGGTAGAAACTCCTGCTTGGCATTCAGGGGGTCCTGGGAGAGCCAGTTTGGTGTAGTGCTTAGGAGTGCGGGCTCTAAACTGGGAGAACTAGATTTGATTCCTCACTCCTCCACTTGCAGCTGCTGGTGTGACCTTGGGTCAGTCACATGTTATCTCAGAGCTGCTCTCTCAGCTCCACCTACCTAACAGGGTGTCTGTTGTGGGGAGGGGAAAGGAAAGGAGATTGTAAGCTGCTCTGAGACTCCTTCAGGTAGTGAAGGTCAGGGTATAAATCCAATCTCCTCCTCCTCCTCCCCTTTTCAAAAATGGCGGCCGAGAACATGTCCCTATGTAGTGTTGCAAGAAACTGGTGTTTTTTGTAAAGATGTTACTTTAAAAAAAAGATTGCTTGTATTTTTCTACAATGCTGGGATGTGCCTCTAGTAAATAGGGAAATCCCCCCCCCCCCATATGTACCTGTCTCCAGTATATGGTTTTTTTTGATCTGCATATGGGCTTGGTTTAGAATTAGATATAACTAGGAGTAAGGCCTGTTGTGGGAAGAAATACAGCGAGTTCTAGAAGGAAGCTCCAGGTGAGTGTCCCGGCTGTGGCTGGTGGGGCGGTGGAGGGAAGGGGGAAATAGAGGGAGGCAAGCCGTGTTTATTTCCTTCTGCTTAGCGATAAGGCAGGGCTGTCTCAAGTCATTTTGCTGCCCCAAGTGGGCAGTATGGGAGGACAGTCTCATGGTAACATGACATATGTTGATTTGGGGCTTTGCAGTGGCAGCTAAGGTAGAAAAGCACCTCCTCCTATGCCATGTCTTCTGGGTTCCAGGGGTCTGGAAAGCGGTTCCATAGCCAGTTAACAGGGTTGCTAACTCTGGGTTGGGAAATACCTGTAGATTTCAGGGGTAGAGCCTGGGGAGGGCAGGGTTTGGGGTCCGGAGGGACCTCAGCAGGGTATAATTCCATAGAGTCCATTGCCCAAAGCAGCCATTCTCTCCAGAAGAACTGATTTTAGTCATCTGGAGATCAGTTGTAATAGTTGGGACATTTTCTGCAGGGGAAATGATGTGCTGTGGCTGGGGGACACAGTGATTTCTGGGAGATCTCCAGGCCCCACAGGGAGATTGGCAACCCCAGTGAGCGTTTAGGGGAAGACTGGGATATGTATTTTACCTCAGGACCCATTCAATTACTCCCAACAGCAACAGTAAACTGTTTAGAATGTTAGAGGCAAAGGCCACTCAGGTCGCATATGCAAACAACCTCTGTGTTCCGACTGGCTATTGGGGGGAGAGGAACAGCAAACTGTTTAGAATGTTGGAGGCAGGACTCAGGCAACACAGCCAGTGGATAGGGACAGCTTTTGAGTGACACATCATGGATCCAACTGATTTAGGAGTGTGTGGAATGTTCAGAAAGTGCCACCCCGAAACACAATTATGTTTAAGGAGAGATGAAGCATCTTCCAAAAGGATTTTAAAAAGCTCCCTGATTTCTGGCCACCTGAATGTACAGTAGGTAAGGATGGACTGGAAAGATATTCTAACTGATGACGGGAGGATTTAAATTGAGAAAGTCAGAAAAAACCCTCTAATAAAGGTCATTCAATAAGATTCATTGACATCTCCATCTTTAGAAGCAGCTTTGATCTATGGAGTGCTCTTGAGTATGCCAAAGATCTTCCACTCTACAATTTTGATTTGGGTATGTTTATGACATTACAGAAACTGTTAGGATTTTTACAATGGAGTTAGTTACTTCATTAAAAAAAAAAGCACAAGGAAGTTCATCGCAACGATTCTTTTTATTTGAAAACTGATATTCATCATTTGAACCGATGTAATGTTTCCCAGGTGCGTATGTTTTAGTCTTCCTAATTACTGCCCATTACCACAGCCGCTTGACATTATAATGGTTAACTGTGGGAACTGTTTTCCGCCTAGAAACACAATCCAGTGGAAATTAAAAAATAAGGCTTTGAAGTATTAGACTTGTAAGGGCACGTTTGGAGATGCATTTCTCAAAACGGCTTGTATCTTGCTTTGGAAGTCTGTTTGGGAATAGTAGCCTTTGGTCAGTTGTATTTCTATAAATGGAACATGTGGATTCTTGAGAACATTTGTCTACATATTGGAAGCCTGTGAAAACCCACAGAGAAGTGTTGCCTTCTCCCACAGAGATGTCTGAGCAAGGACAGAACCCGTCTCTGCTGGCTCCTCCGCAAGTTCATGGCTAAACCCTCTCACCCTCTCACCACTAATGTTGGTTTTCCAGGAAAACAGGGATTGGGAAAATCTTTGGAAATTTCTTCCTGATGCCCTAAATAGAACAGGATAGGATATTTTGCGTATTTATTTTCACGTCTCTGTTTAATAAACAGAAAGTACTCCCAAGTTAATTTTCTGTCCCCGTAGCGGCAAATACTTGAACTGAAATAGGTGGATAAGGAAAGAAGTAAATCAACTGTGGTTTAAATACTGCACTCAAGCAAACTGAAAAGCTTTCTGTAGAAATTATTTTCATTGGACTAAAGACAGCACGGCATCTCCTTCCCATAAGCTGTTTAAAATGGGAGGCAGAGGGAAAAAAAAGACGGTGAAAACTGTTGCCAAACTAAGGCTGCGGTCACACGGAGCATTAGCCACGCTACTGAGACGGATGATAGGCGGATTTTCCGGGCGCGATCACACCGCAACATCTGGGAAGTGTAGAGCTCCCATGGCGAACCCGAGGCTTCCCGCCGAAGATGCGGAGTTAAAAACTAGTACCTCCAAGGTACTAGTTTCCGGAAACCGCGGGGCAAGGGCTGGCGTCTGATTGCATTTCTGGTGGTAGTCCATGCCATCTGGCGCCTGCCCATGTCCCATCGCAAACAGGGCATGCGCACGAAGAGGAAAGCGAAAGTTCCGTTGCTCTGCAGAATTGCGCATGCCGTTGGTGAGCTCGCGCCGCGCCGCTTCTTTGCCGCACTGCAGGATCGTCGTGTGATCGCCACCTCGCCTCTACCCACGGGACCTCGATGGGACGTGTGATCGGGAGGCCGCACGCTATTTTGCTCCGGGCCAAACTGCCACGCTCCCCCCCCCGCGCATTTTACGGCCCATGTGACCGAGACCTAACTTGGGCGTGCCTGTGGATGATGCACTGTGGACATGGCTGCCCCTCTCTTTCCACAGACTTTAAACCCCTTCATCAGAGGTTTCTGGGGAACCTCATCACAAGATTTGCCACCTCTAGGTTGGGAAATGCTTGGAGATTTTGGGGGTGGAGCCCAAGGAGGGGCGGGGTTTGGGGAGAGGAGGGACTTCAGTGGGGGCCCAATGCCACAGAGTCCACCTTCCAAAGCGGCCATTTTCTCCAGGGGAACTGATCTCTGCCTCCTGGAGATCAGTCGTAATCCCAGGAGAGGCCTCCAGTCACCGCTCGGAGGCCGGCCACCCTACTCACCACGGGCATAACTTCTCACTTGGGCTTAGACGAGTTTCTCTCCTTAGGGCTGCACTGTGTGTCCCATATTGGTTCGGTGACTACAATATCCCTTCCACCATCAAAGAGGAGACATAAATAACCATTTCAGCGGTAGTTTTGATTTGACCTTCAAAACAAGTCAGGTGAATTCATAGCTTGATTAAAAATATATATATTCTTATTTTCTGGGACCAGCATACCTCGGGGACCGCCTATCCTATAAACCTCCTGCGCCCCAAAGCATTACGTTCTTTAAACAAAGACCTGTTGGTGGTACCTGGACCAAGAAGTATTTGATTAGCCTCGAGCAGAGTCGGGG
>NW_015163145.1:84619-93596 GCF_001447785.1 Gekko japonicus
GCTCTTCCGGGAGAGATCCGGGCCCTGTGAGATCTCTCATGGTTCCGCAGGGCCCGTAAGACAAAGTTGTTCCACCAGGTCTATGGCTGAGGCCCCTGACCAAGGAGTATAACATCCTCCTCGATGGGCATCCATCCTGTTTTCCACTTTTTTGACCTTTCCCCCATGCTGATTGGTTATACACCAGTTTGGTGTAGTGGTTAGGAGCGCGGACTCTAATCTGGGAGAACCGGGTGTGATTCCCCACTCCGACGTGACCTTGGGTTAGTTCGCTCATGAGCAGTCCTTGAAACAGCTCTCTCAGCCCCACCTCACAGGGTGTCTGTTGTGGGGAAAGGAAGGGAAGGAGTTTGTAAGCCGCTCTGAGTGAAGGGCGGGGTATAAATCCAATCTCCTCCTCCTCCTCTTCTTCTTCTTCTCCTCCTCCTCCTCTCTGATGAAATTGTACTGTATGCACCATCTGTGTACTATGATTAGTTTTTAATTTTAATAACTTTTAATCATTATTTATGGATGTTTCTATAATATGTTGTTCCTCGCCCTGAGCAGGGGAGGGCAAGCCAGAAATCTAATAAATAAATAAAATGCATCTGTGGTTTTATTTTCCCCTTTCATTTACAAATCAGTGAAACACCCATGTACTCTCTCTTATACAATTCTTAGAGATAATCACTTGGGGGGGGGGGGACATTGTTTTTAGAATTTTGAAACCGCCAGATTGGATACATATTGCACTGGCAATGGGATCCGTTTTTCCTTGCTAGTTTTACTAAACAAGTGAATGTTCAGAAATGGTAAAAAAAAATCCTCAGAAAAAGCACTGCAGACGTTTCCACCACGCGTCTCTGCCGCTGAGTGCATCGATTCCTTCCCCACCCCCACTCTGATATACGTGGTTTGCTGATGTGGAACCCTTGTGCACTGCATCGGTTTTGAAAGTCATAAAAAGGTAAAGGTTCCCTTGCTCGAAAGCCAGTCGAGTCTGACTCTAGGGTTGCGGTGCTCATCTCCGTTTCAAAGCCGAAGAGCCAGCGCTGTCCGAAGACGTTTCCGTGGTCATGTGGCCGGCATGACTAGACACCAAGGGGCACGGAACGCTGTTACCTTCTCACGGAAGTGGTACCTATTTATCTACTTGCAATTTCTTGCTTTCAAACTGCTAGGTTGGCAGGAGCTGGAACTAGAGATGGGAGCTCACTCCGTCATGCGGCACACTCGGGTCTCGAACTACTGAACTACTGACCTTCCACAGCCTGCAGTTCAGCGTCTTAACCACTTGAGCCACCGCAGCTCAAAGTCGTACATGTATATAAATTGCATCATTTCCTCTTTAGAACTATGCTTAGGTGGGGTGGAGGCCAATCCATTCTTATTTGCTGTTTACTTGCATTTGGAAGGAATCACCTGTGATTGATAATGGTGTGTGTCTTTCTAACTGATTCAGGAGACACTTATTTTGCATTTGGATATTGGATTTTCCCTCAGCAGAAGTCTTCCGTATGACGTTTCCTCTCTTTTTAACCCAGCCTTCACGATAGCTACCAGGGCATCTAATAATTACCTATGTATTTGGCATTCCTTCAATGATTCTTCCTTCCTAACCACTGTTTTCACGTTTTGTGTGTGTTTCAACTCTGTTTCGTATGTATCTGGTTCAGGTGGGAAGCCGTGTTGATCTGGAGCAACAGAACAAAGTTTGAGTCCAGTCAGGCACCTTTAAGACCAACAAAGTTTAATTCTTCACACTGTTTAACTCTCTTATTTAAATTGGTTTAATGATGTGTGTTTGGGAGGGGGGGTTGATTTTAATGGTTTTAAGATGTGATCTTTATCAGGTGCGTGTTAAATTGTTAGCCACCTCAGTGGCCATTGCAAGGGCCGAAAGGTAGGATGCAAATTGTGTAAATAAATGGATAATGTAATTCAGAAAACACAGAGAACAATCTCATAAAAGAACAATCACATCTGATTCCCACCAATATTCCATTATAGTAAGTTAAAAAATTGGCTTTCTAAAAGCCTGTCATGATCTGGAACAGACTCATAGAACCCTAGAATCACACAAAGTTGGAAGGGGCCATGGAGGCCATCTAGTCCAACCCCCCCTGCTCCATGCAGGATCAGCCTCGAGCATCCCTGACCAGTGTTTGTCCAGCCGCTGCTTGAAGACTGCCAGGGAGGGGGAGCTCACCACCTCCCCAGGGCAGCTGAGTCCACTGTGGCACAACTCTGACTGTAAAGACGTTTTTTCCTAATATTCAGCTGGTACCTTCCCGCCCTTAATTCAAACCCATGATTGCGAGTCTTCCTCTCCTCTGCTACCAACAGGAACAGCTCCCTGCCCTCCTCTAAGGGACACGGCCCTTCAAAGACTTAAAGAGAGCCATCCGGTCCCCCCTCAACCTCCTCTTCTCCAGACTAAACATCCCCGAGTCCGCCTTTCCTCATTGGGCTTAAGAACATAAGAACATAAGAGAAGCCAGTGTTGGATCAGGCCAGTGGCCCATCCAGTCCAACACTCTGTCACACAGTGGCCGAAAATACCAGGTGCCCTCAGGAGGTCCAGCAGTGGGGCCAGAGCTCCAGAAGCCCTCCCACTGTTGCCCCCCTCCCCAAGCACCAAGAATACAGAGCATCACTTGTCGCAGACATCAGAACATAAGAGAAGCCAATGTTGGATCAGGCCAAAGGCCCATCCAGTCCAACACTCTGTGTCACACAGTGGCCAAAAATACCAGGTGCCTTCAGGAGGTCCACGAGTGGGGCCAGGACACTAGAAGCCCTCCCACTGTTGCCCCCCCTCCCCGAGCACCAAGAAGACAGAGCATCCCTTGCCCCAGACATAAGAACATAAAAGAAGCCAGTGTTGGATCAGGCCAGTGGCCCACCCAGTCCAACACTGGGTCACACAGTGGCCGAAAATACCAGGTGCCATCAGGAGGTCCACCAGTGGGGCCAGGACACTAGAAGCCCTCCCATTGTTGCCCCCCCCTCCCCGAGCACCAAGAATACAGAGCATCCCTTGCCCCAGACATAAGAACATAAGAGAAGCCAATGTTGGATCAGGCCAAAGGCCCATCCAGTCCAACACTCTGTGTCATACAGTGGCCAAAAATACCAGGTGCCATCAGGAGGTCCAGCAGTGGGGCCAGGACACTAGAAGCCCCTCCCACTGTTGCCCCCCCCCCCAAGAACCAAGAATACAGGGCATCCCTTGCCCCAGACATAAGAACATAAGAGACGCCAATATTGGATCAGGCCGATAGCCCATCCAGTCCAACACTCAGTCACACAGTGGCCAAAAATACCAGGTGCCACCAGGAAGTCCAGCAGTGGGGCCAGGACACCAGAAGCCCTCCCACTGTCAGGAGGAGGCTTTTTCAAAGAGACAAGAGCTACAGTCTCCTCTTCTCATAGAATCACAGAGAGTTGGAAGGGGCCCTACAGGCCATGTAGCCCCACCCCCTGCTCAGTGCAGGATCAGCCGAGAGCATCCCTGACGAGTGTTTGTCCAGCCGCTGCTTCAAGACCGCCAGGGAGGGCAGAGTTGGAGCCGAAGGAGCGAGGGGGGGGGCAGGCGCCACCACCAGCGCCCTGGACCCCGAGGCCTCAGTGGAGGGACACCCCCCCCCGGAAGGCTCAGCTCTAGGCGATGCTGCCGGAGTGCTCGACCTCAGGGCCGCCAGCCCCCCAGGAACACACCCCACCCCCTGGGAGCAGGAGAGATGGGCCCGCAAGGAGGCAGGCTCAGTGGCGATGAAGTGCCCGGCTGGCAGCCCGTCTTCCACCTGCGGAGCCGGATCACTTCCTGGGCACGGAGGATGTCTCACAGCATCAAGTCTGAACCGGGTCCAGGCTGGAGGAAGCCCAGGAATGGTTGGGGTTTCTTCCTCTTCAGGATATATTTAAAGCCCTGGGGGTCAGCAGAGAGCCTCGTTCAACCAGTCTGGGCGGCTTCTCTGCTCCATGAGAGGCAACCCTGTGGCTCACAGGGAGGGGAGGGGCCATGGCTCAGTGGCAGGGTACCTGCTTAGGATGCAGAAGGTCCCAGGTTCAATCCCCAACATCTCCAGTTAAAAAGGACCAGGCAGTAGGTGATGGGAAAGACCTCCACCTGAGACCCTGGAGAGCTGTACCGAGGGGCTGTGGCTTAGTGGAAGAGCCTCTGCTTGGCAGGCAGAAGGTACCAGGTTCAGTCCCCGGCATCTCCAGTTAAAAAGTTCAGGCTGTAGGCAATGCTCCCTCTAAGCTGGGGAGTCTTGTGAGCAAAAATTCTGCTTTGTGAGCTACTGGCATTAAAGTTGTGAGCGAGCGATTTGGCTGCTGCATGAATTCGTTTGCGCTGGAGCCACCCTGCCTGAGCAGAGACAAAAATCTGTGAACCAGAAGCTAAAAAACTCTGAGCTAGCTCACACCAACTCGGCCTAGAGGGAACAGGTGACGTGAAAGACCTCTGCCTGAGCCCCTGGAGAATCTCAGATACTGCCAGTGCGAGTAGGCAATACTGACCTTGCTGAACCAAGGGTCTGATTCAGTATAAGGTGGATTCATGTGTCCCTGTGTGAGCCAGCTACTTGGACTGCAGCCTTGACCTCAGTACTCTTCTGAAGACTGGGCCGGCCTCCAGCGGCAGAGCTGACCTTGCTCCTGAGGAATCCATAATCTGCTTCAAGTCCTTGCTGTTGGAGCCAGGACAAAGCCCCTTCGCAAAGCACCATGGAAGAAACCCTGTGATCCAACAGATAAAGGAAGTCCTTCTTCACGCAAAGAGTGATTAACACATGGAATTCACTGCCACAGGAGGTAGTGGTGGCGACTACAAGCATGGACGCCTTCAACAGGGAATTGGATAAGCATCTGGAGCAGAGGTCCATCATATAGATAGGAGCTCTCGGTCTGGGGCAAGGGATGCTCTGTGTTCTTGGTGCTTGGGGGGGCAACAGTGGGAGGGCTCCTAGTGTCCTGGCCCCACTGCTGGATCTCTTGATGGCACCTGGTATTTCTGGCCACCGTGTGACCCAGAGTGTTGGACTGGGTGGGCCTTTGGCCTGATCCAGCATTGGCTTCCCCTGTGTTCTTATGTTTAACCTCTGCTTGATTATCAGAGCATGGATGTACAGTACTTGGCATAGGAATTTCTCCGATGACCCTAACCGGTGAGCTCTTGCAACAGGAAGGATGCCATAACAAAGGGAAGGTCACGCCTGTTCTGAAAGGTGTAGGTTACCCACTTCCACCTGCATTACGCAGGGAGCCGATAAGGCATCGGTGTAAGGTGTAGGCCTTAAATCTGTCATCTCCTGGGTGGAAGGCTGGGAAACAAAAAGTGATAAAAGCAAAAACTTGGCTGGGACGCTTGTATAAAGGAAGGATACCAGCAGAGTGGAGTACTTAAATTGAAACTTGGTAGTGTTACAAGTTCATGCCTGTGTAATCAACATCTCTCTCTCTCTCTTTAAAAAATGTCCCGGAGTCTTCTGCCATAGGAATGTTAACATCTGCAGATGTTTTGAGGCAGAAACATGGCCTACACATGATGACTTAATGAGTTGATTGCTGCGGTAGGTAACTTCTTAAAATAACAGGGAAACGAGGAGAACCGAGGCCCATGAGGGCGTCTCCTCCCCTCTCTCAGCCCACTCGGGTAGCCTGATTTTTATAAAAGAATTAATTGCGAGTTCCGAGGAAGTGATGATACTTCAGGGGCGAGTCAGAAGAGTTAAGGCTTCCTCCACCTCTCCCTTTCTCTGCATTTACCAGACAGTGAGCCTTGGGGCATCAGCAGTTAACTCTTTCAAGAATCCCCCAAAGGGGGTGAGTACCTTACCTGAGTTCCCCATTTCCCGTCACCTTACCTGAACCTCTGTAGCTTGGAAAGCCTTTTATCAGGGTGTCTGAGCGAAATTAATGTCTTAGTATGGTAATAACGCACATCAAAAAGGGGCAAAGATTACCATCTCCTCTCTCCGTATTTTATTTCAGTTTAAATAACTGAGCGTATGGTTGTGCTTTATTAAAAGAGGGAGATCATAGGTCACACACGCTCACACACACAGCCTCGCATTTGTCCCGCGTCACAGCATGTATTATGTGAAAGCATTTCTGCTCATGGTTCTTCACAGCTTGCCGTTGGTCTCTGAAAATCCGGCTGAACAAGGGCTTATGGCTTTTCCTCCGGACCACCAAGTCCTTTAAACTGTTTCATGATTTGCGTCTTTAAAGAAGTGTGACTGAGGAACCATCGCTGGCGCTCCCAGCAGTACTCTTAAATGTAAAGATTTGTTCTCAGATGGGTTGTTTAGTGATGCGAGCAGGGATTACTAGGGATAGCCACCCCATGTGTCATAAGAACATAAGAGAACCTAAGAGAAGCCAATCTTGGATCAGGCCAGTGGCCCATCCAGTCCAACACTGTGTCACACAGTGGCCAGAAATACCAGGTACCATCAGGAGGCCCAGCAGTGGGGCCAGGACACCAGAAGCCCTCCCACTGTTGCCCCCCCCCAGCACCAAGAAGACAGAGCATCACTTGCCCCAGAGCCCCTATCTATACCTTGTGGCTAATAGCCCCTGAGGGACTTCTGCTTATCTAATGGATGGATTGAAGTTACAAAATGGTGGCTTGGATTCACTGGAAGGTTTCCATGGGTGGAAGGGATTTCCATTTCTGGACCGTGGCTTCCCTGCCCACAGCGAAGTCCAAAACGGCTCTGCAAATGCTACTTGCTGGAGGACAGAGGGGAGAGGGGTTGGGTGAAAATGCTGACCCCTTGGGCGCTTGGAGATTCTCCAGTGGATCTAAGCCAATGGTTGGACGTTCTCCAGTGTCGGATACCATCAAAAGAAGGCAAAAGTGGGCCCCTTAGTTAGTTTAAATCTTTAACTTCATGTAGATGTGTGTGTCTTACCTGACTCGGTACACATTGGGGCCATAACATGCAAAGTTATGTGTAAGGGTCAGACAGACCATGTCCCCAGGACAATTTCTTTGCAGACGAATGGTGTGCTGTATACCCGGGTTCCAATTCGACTGACAGTGCTCTGATTGAGACTGAAAAATGAGACAGGGAGAGAGAGAGTCTCAAGAAGGAATCATCCTTATTTCCCTAATGATACGAGACTAAAAAAGACAAAATGCGAGGGAGAGCAAAAGCATAAGACCACAGTAATGGAGTCCCTAGCAATGCCGCTCTCGGTTGTTGCCGGATCCAGGTGCATGGAAAATCTAAGAGGAAATAAAAAGGTGGAAAGAAAAACATATGTTGCCTTATCCTGAAGATATTTATTTATTTTTTTATTTGTTATATTTATGAATTGCCCCACCCCTGCTACTGCAGGGCTCTGGGTGATGTAGAACCCGAAATAAAACAAGATAAAATTAATTTAATCCTTAATACAATATTTAAAACCTTAATAGGAGAAGAGTAGACGTGTTCGTCAAGAGTCCAGTAATTTTGTTAGTCTTTAAGGTGCTACGAAATGTTGTTAGTCTTTAAGGCTTGTTTGTTTTGTTTGCTTGTTTCCATTTATATCCCACCCTCCCCACCAGCGGACTCAGGGCAGATCACAGAACAGATCAAGACATCATAAAAATCCAATATATTATGAAGTATAAAGCAATATAAAACAACATATATTAAAACAGTTCAGACTATTTGTATGCAGATTTCAAACTGGTGCAGGCTTTCATCATTCTTAATCTGGGGCCACATAAAGATGGGAAACTTCAGCAGACTTCCTTCCCGGTCGCCATCTTTGCTTGTGGTTCTACCGGTATCTGAAGAAGTGACTGCAGTGGCTCCTGGAAGCTCCTCCCCTGCCACAGATCCTGTTAGTCTTTCAGTTGCCCCTGGACTCTTGCTCTTTTCTGCTGCTACAGACAGACTAACACGCCCATCTTGGATCTATCTGAAGAAGTGAGCAGGGACTCACGAGAGCTCCTCCCCTGCCACAGATCCTGTTCGTCTTTCAGATGCTCCTGGACTCTGGCTCTTTTCTGCTGCTACAGAAAGACTAACACGCCCATCTTGGATCTATCTGAAGAAAGGAAGGATCGTCCAGGGCAAAAGAAAATCCAAACCGAGACAGAAGTTGGAGATCCAAAGTGAGGGATTCGGTGATTCAGCAAAAGGGCAGCAATCCGGGAAGCAAGACGACCACAAAGTTGAAGAAGAAGGTTGGGTTCAGAATTCGGGTACTACTGGAGATGCTCCGTTTGTAGGATTTGGAGCAGCAGCCTTTATAATCCACTCCAGAATTAGGCCAAGAGAGTGGGGGTACTGAACTCAGGAAGGAGGGGCAGGAGCCGGGGGGGGGGGGGGAAGGAGGGGGGGTTAAAGAACAAGCCCAAACATACTCTCACAAATGCAGGGCAGGGGCAAAACAAGCTGCAGTGTGATCATAGGCCTGTTCTACAAGAAGAAAAAGGAAATTAGCGTAGCATTAAGGTCACTCTGGTGTATTATGGGATGCTCTATAACTAGGCTGATAATACCGTCGCATGAAGGCGCATTGATCACTGCCTTGTCGTGGTGAGGGGGCTTGCGTAGTTCAATGAAGCTGTGGGCTATGCCGTGAAGGGCCACCCAAGACGGACAGGCCACAGCAGAGAACTCAGACCAAGAGTGATCCCCCTGGAGAAGGAAATGGCAACCCACTCCAGTACTTTTGCCAAGAAAACCCCATGGAAGGAAGGGCAGGAGCCGGGGGGGGGGAAGGAAGTAGGTGGGTTAAGAGAACATAAGAACATAAGAAAAGCCAATGCTGGATCAGGCCAATGGCCCATCCAATCCAACACTCTGTCACACAGTGGCCAAAAATTGTTGACGGCTGGGCCAAAGCCAAAAGGACGCTCAGTTGTGGATGTGTCTGATGGTGAAAGGAAAGTCCGATGCTGCAAAGAACAATACTACATAGGAACCTGGAATGTAAGATCTATGAATCAAGGTAAGCTTGACGTGGTCAAAAATGAGATGGC
>NW_015163145.1:93649-93839 GCF_001447785.1 Gekko japonicus
GACAGGAATGGGTGAATTTAACTCAGAAGACCATTATATCTACTACTGTGGCCAGGAATCTCGTAGAAAAAATGGTGTGGCCTTTATAGTCAACAAGAGAGTACAAAAATCAGTATTTGGATACAATCTCAAAAATGACAGAATGATCTCGGTCCGATTCCAAGGCACACCATTCAACATCACAGTAATC
>NW_015163145.1:95924-106026 GCF_001447785.1 Gekko japonicus
CGCCTCTTAGGTTGTTGGAAAAGAGTGTTCGCTATGACCAGTGTGTTCTCTTGACAAAACTCTGTTAACCTTTGCCCTGCTTCATTTTGCTTTCCAAGGCCAAACTTGTCTGTTATTCCGGTTACCTTTTGACTTCCTACTTTAGCATTCCAGTCCCCTATGATGATGAGGACATCATTTTTTGGTGTTAGTTCTAGGAGGTGTTGTAGGTCTTCATAGAACCGGTCCACTTCAGCCTCTTCTGCATCAGTGGTTGGGGCATAGACTTGGATTACTGTGATGTTGAATGGTGTGCCTTGGAATCGGACCGAGATCATTCTGTCATTTTTGAGATTGTATCCCAATACTGATTTTTGTACTCTCTTGTTGACTATAAAGGCCACACCATTTTTTCTACGAGATTCTTGGCCACAGTAGTAGATATAATGGTCTTCTGAGTTAAATTCGCCCATTCCTGTCCACTTTAGTTCACTGATTCCTAAGATATCGATGTTCAGTCTTGCCATTTCATTTTTGACCACGTCAAGCTTGCCTTGATTCATAGATCTTACATTCCAGGTTCCTATGCAGTATTGTTCTTTGCAGCATCGGACTTTCCTTTCACCATCAGACACCTCCACAACTGAGCGTCCTTTCGGCTTTGGCCCAGCTGCTTCACTCTTTCTGGAATTACTTGTACTTGCCCTCTGCTCTTCCTCAGTAGCATACTGGACACCTTCCGACCTGAGGGGCTCATCTTCCGGCGTCATATCTTTTAGCCTTTTGATACCGTCCATGGGGTTTTCTTGGCAAACATACTGGAGTGGGTTGCCATTACCTTCTCCAGGTGGATCACGCTTGGTCTGAGCCAAAAATACCAGATGCCATTGGGAGGTCCAGCAGTGGGGCCAGGACGGTGGAGTGACCGTAGGCTGATTTGGGTTGGTCTCATGAAGGCTAAGCAGTAGTTTGATGATATTTCCCAGAGTTTGGGATTGAATTTCTGGGGTAGGCCAAATAAAGAGAAGAGTTTTATAGCCTGAGGCTATTCAGCAGCAAAGTTGAGTCAATCCGTCTTGCGTTTCTGGGAACTTCTGGAGGCTGAGAACACAAGGGCTTTGATCAGTGTCCACTTTGGAGCATTCCAGCAGGTGGGCTACTCCGGTGTGAGCGCATCCAAAGGAAATCCCTCCTGGCTAAGCCTCCCCGCACCCCTTGCTATCAAACAGGCATGTTTTATCCAGGCCTATGGCAGTGGTCAGAGGGGGTCTTTTGGAGTGTACAAACACAGATGTCCCGGAGGGGGGCTTGATTACAACGTGGGTGTTTTCTTTCAGCTATTGAGAGCAAACAGTAGAGGCCTTTTGAGTTTGTTGGTATTTTCTTATTTCCCAAAATGATAGCTATAGCATAGGAAGCTTCCTTTGTGAGAGCATCTGCTTATATACTGATGGTGACTGGGAACTTTGCAATGTGGCTTCCTCGAATTCCACTCTAGAGAAGCAGCAAATGTTTGTTTAGTTATCTGGCAGTGGATATTTTAAGCCCCAAGTACCAGAAGGCTCCTGCTACACTGGTGAGCAGGGGCATGGTTTGAAGGCATGTGACACAGTGACTTTGTGGAAGCTAAGTAGGTCTCATTGGTAGAAACCCTATGCAACACCACTGTGAAGGGAGCAATGGACTAAATGCTGGGTAGAAACTGAAAAAGGAAATCAAGAACTGAATGTCTGTGTACATTTTGGGGGAAAGCCTGTGTTTAAAATAACGATAGATCAAAGATGGTTTGCCATGTTATTCTGTCTGTAGCAGGAGAAAAGAGCAAGAGTCCAGGAGCACTTTAAGGACTAACACAATCTGTGGCAGGGGAGGAGCTCTCACTTCTCCAGTTAGATCTACATGGGTAGCCCTGTTAGTCTGTCCATAGCAGGAGAAAAGAGCAAGAGTCCAGGCTGTTTCTGTGTCATATCAAGGATAGAGATGTGAAGGCCCGGGAAAAAACCGGAAAAATTCGGGGGGGGAAACGGTTTTTTTCCGTTTTTTTTCCTGAAGCTTTTTTGTTTTTTTCCGAAAAATTGGAAAAATTGAAAAAAGAAAAGAAAAGAAAAAAATTGATTATGGAACGTTTTATTTTGACATAATGGATAAAATAGCACTGAGGACAAGCAAGTCCTAGGTTACAAACTGAACTCTCCAATGCAAGAACAAGATGCATTTCTTCCTTTAGGAGGTGCTATTGTCAGAAGAAAATAAAAAGGTTTCAGTTTTGTTTTTGCATGTGGGTGGGTATTCTGTTTGTAATAATTGTTTGGATGCACTACATTTTTAATATGCTAGTTGTGATAATTTAATGCCAAGTAAAAATGTCCATAGTCATATTTTATGTTCCTAAAGTAACAGAATGACTTTCAATCTAGAAAAGACAAAAAAAATGCTAATGTAGCATTTTTTCAATTTTTCCGAAAATTTCCGTTTTTTTCCGAGCTTCAAAATTTCCGGAAATCTTACATCTCTAATCAAGGATGAAGATTAGACTGAAAAGGATCTAGATTTCATCAAGAGATTCCTGGAGTTCAGAAGTCACCATCTTCTCCGAAATCTTATACTGGAAAGCCAGATGGAGTACCTGCCTATAATATAATCAGATATTGTATAGCCAGGGTAGATTCCCCCCCCCCGGAAGAGACCATACTATGGCCATCCCTAAGGCTGGGGTGTTGGTCCTCTTGTCAGTGATGTATTAATGGTGGTGTTGGTCCTCATCCCCTGGGAGAGACTGCTCCTGGCCTGGGGGGAGACAAGGATCCAAACAACACGCGGCCTGTCCACACTCTCAGGTTGCATCACCTGAAAGGGGCCCACAGGTTTCCCTGACCAATGAGAAGCCTAGGGGACCGCCCAAAACTTCTGGAATTAATGTGGAGCCGAAGCCAGTTAGGATGTAATGAGTTTTTATCCCTGAGGTTCCTGGGAAATTGGTCCCTGATGTCTTCCTAACAGGCACAGACAGCTTCAAGAGGGGATTAGATAAACATCTGAAGCAGAGGTCCTTCAGTGGCTATAAGCCACAAGGTAGAGACGGAGCACTCTGTCGGGGATGCTCTGTCTTCTTGGTGCTTGGGGGGTGACAGTGGGAGGGCTTCTGGAGTTCCGGCCCCACTGGTGGACCTCCTGATGGCACCTGGGTTTTGGCCACTGTGTGACACAGAGTGTTGGACTGGATGAGCCATCGGCCTGATCCAACATGGCTTCTCTTACGTTCTTATGTCCGGGGCAGTGATGCTCTGTCTTCTTGGTGCTTGTGGGGCAACAGTGGGAGGGCCTCTAGAGTTCTGGCCCCACTGCTGGACCTCCTGATGGCCCCTGAGTTTTGGCCACTGTGTGACACAGAGTGTTGGACTGGATGAGCCATCGGCCTGATCCAACATGGCTTCTCTTACGTTCTTATGTCTGGGGCAGGGATGCTCTGTCTTCTTGGTGCTTGTGGGGCAACCGTGGGAGGGCCTCAGTTCTGGCCCCACTGGTGGACGTCCTGATGGCCCCTGGGTTTTGGCCACTGTGCGACAGACAGAGTGTTGGACTGGATGGGCCATTGGCCTGATCCAACATGGCTTCTCTTATGTTCTTAATGCGGTCCAGCCATGGAGGAAAGCAACAGCTTTTTGACAGCCTCATAGGCAGAAGAGGAAAAACTTGGTGTATGGTGCTGTTGTGAAAAGGGATTTGTGTCTGTGTGTGTGTGTGTGTTTGGCGTCAAGTCACAGCCAACTAATGGCAGCCTCATAGGAATTTCAAGGCAAGAGACTTTCGGAGATGGTTGGCCATCGCCTGCCTCTGCGTAGCCACCCTGGACTTCCTTGGCGGTCTCCCATCCAAGGACTATCCAGGGCTGACCCTGCTTAGCTTCCGAGATGGTGAGGTTTGGCTAGCCTGGGCTATCCAGGTCAGGGTCCGACCCCGGATTACAAACCAACAACTTCCAGTTACAGATAAGTTACTTTTAAGTTGACTGTACACAAGAGATATGACTTCTATCATAAGTCTTTCCCCCCCCCCCCCATTTTCCATTTTCAGCATGCTCTGGGAACGGATTGACAGACTTTTATCCCTTTATAGAAACCCTTGCTTGTCTTCAGTTAATAACTAGGTGTGTGTGTTGGGGGGTGGTTGCTAAGGAAACTATGGTTTCATTTATGCTCCCATTTGCGCCCAGTCACCGATGATTTCACAGTTCGCCAGAGCAGAACTTTGAAAGAAAAAGCTGAATGTCGTATATTGATTGCTGATTGGGAACTCTCCAAGGCAGACCAAAAAAAAAGAGAGAGAGCCGTCCGTAGGATAATACTTTTATTTGGTGAGTTCCCCAGGAATCTTCCTTGGGATAAAACTTAAAAGGGGAGACAGACTAAGAGAAGATGCCGCTAATGAAGGACATGGTGATGATATAGTAGGTGATGGTCTTAAAATAATGCCTTTTGCAGACCAGGTAAGTTAATACCCGTCGAGTGCAAAAAAAGATCAAAGAGAGTCCTTCTTCAGTCAAAGGGTAGGGAACACGTGGAATTCACTGCTGCAGGAAGTGGTGGCGGCTACAAGCACAGACAGCTTCAAGAGGGAATTAGATAAGCATATGGAGCGGAGGTCCATCAGTGGCCCCTATTTGCCACAAGGTATAGATAGGAACTCTCAGTCTGGGGCAAGGGGTGTTCTTGGTGCTTGGGGGGGGGCAACAGTGGGAGGGCTTCTAATGTCCTGGCCCCACTGGTGGACCTCCTGATGGCACTGGTATTTTTGGCCACTGTGTGACACAGAGTGTTGGACTGGATGGGCCATTGGCTTCTCTTATGTTCTTATTACAGGTTGCACCAAAGCATTCTGGGATAAAGAAGCCGTGAACCTTTTCCCTCTGAAAATATCAATAGTGTTCTTTTAGGATCTGTACCATTTCCAACATTCTATCTTAATTATGCTGAGTACACATCTAAAATGCCTGTCTAAAAACATTTAAAAAAACAAACCTTCAGTGATTTGCTTTCTGATTTTCCCTCCCAGAATGCTATGTGCTTCACAAAGAGTACAAACCCATGAGCAGTTAGACAATTTCTGTGCTGTTTTTGGAGAAATTAGCCTTTATTTTTTTACAGATTTAACTTAGAATGAGGAGATAGTGAAACGGCAGTAAAAAGCCAGAATGCTGGAATGTAACTTGGTTATGAGAACAAATTGGTAGAAAAAATTGTTTAATTCAGCGAAACTCAAGGGAAGGTATGAGGGATTGCTCCAAAAAACCCAGAGAAGTCAAAACACAAAATCAAGAGCCGTAACTAAAAGTTGAATTATAAAATTTTCTCTTGCAGGTAGAAATATTTTATCAAATCTCCTGTGTTTGGGATGGTTCCTTGGACATTTATAAGCGCACACACATTTTTTTCCCTTTCTGGTGGAATAACTGATTCTGTTGTCGTGGAGATATTTGTCTGTGGGTGCGTTCAGACGGCATGCTGAGAGCGGTTTAAACTGGTCTGGTTCTGACGCGATTATCTTTGATCTGGATGATCGCGATCACACTTACCTCCTTTATCCTGCCTCACCACACAGTCCCATCGCTCCCCAGCGTCTACACTACCAACACACGGGAGCGTGTGTCAGTAGTTTTTTAAAAATTTTCTCAGTTTGCGCATGCGCATAGGCACTCATCCATAGAATGGGGGGAAATTATCATGGCACATGCACAGAACTAAGTATAAAGCCAACAGTCGTGATAGTCTGACTATCACGACTGTTGGCTTTATACTAGTGCATTAAAAAATGGTGGGCGAAAAGTGGAAGCCTCGAGCAGCTTTCGAGCGGGGAGGGGGCTTAAACCATTGGAAGTGGCTTGACACCGAAGGAGCGATCACACGGGGGAAATGCGGCTTTAAACGGGAGAGCTGAGAAAACACCACTTTGGGGCCAGGTAACAAAATACTCCGGATTAAAGCGGTTTTGAGCTGGAAACCAATGGCTGTGGACGGGAGGCAGATTTTAACTGTGTGATCGTGCAGATAAAATCTGTTGTTGAACCGTCACGACACCAGATCAAACGGCGCGTCTCTATTGTCTGGAGATCAGTGGTAATTCCAGGAGATCTCCAGGTTCCCCCTGGAGGTTGGCACCCCTACCTGCAATCTTTGCATTGGCCATTGTGTAAACCCCCCCCCCCTCACCCGGGGTTTCGATTTAGGCCCAGTGCTCCCTCTATACCAGGGGTGTCGAACTCATTTGTTATGAAGGCCGGATCTGACATAAGTGAGACCTTGTTGGGCCGGGCCGGGCCGTGTGCGTCATAAAATGTAATGCCAGGAAGAGGAGATATAAACTTTATAAAGGACACAAACACAAAGGTTTTTTTTACTTAAAATAAAAACATGCTTAAAACATTAGCTCTGTAAGCTGAAACCTACTTTTGATTTATTGACATTCACCACAGAAATCTCATGCTCTGGGACCCAGGTTAAAACATGAAATGGCTGAGTGATTAAGAGAGTCTGGTGAAGCAAGCTATGATGCAGCAGCAGCAGAACTGGAAGCAGGAGATGGCCAGTTCCACTGCGGACCTGATAGAAGCCCTCCAGGGGCTTGATCCGGCCCCCAAGCCACATGTTTGACACCCCTGCTCTAAACTGTGGTGTCTTGTGAGCAAAAGTTCTACTTTGTGAGCTACTGGCATTCAAGTTGTGAGCAAGCGATTTGGCTGCTGCATAAATTAGTATGCTCTGGAGCCCTCCTTCCTGAGCTAAGACAGAAAATGTGTGAGCCGGAGGCTAGAAAACTGTGAGCTAGCTCACAGTAACTCAGCTTAGAGGGAACATTGGGCTAGGCCCAAAGACACCATGCACAGTGCCAAACAATTTAAGGTAACTTTAAAATATTTTGATCCTAAATACAAGAAACAGGCGGAATGCAGCTTTACAACCCAGCCCTTGTGAAAGCCACACCTCCCCCCCGTGTTACAGGTACCCTTCACTGAAAGAGCAGAATGCTTTGATCTGTTTATCAAAAGCCGGCTTTCTGTTTTCCCCCAGAGAATAAAGAATTAACAGAGGGCTGCCGTTCCAAAACTTTTTTTTTAATGTTTTCAGTTCGACGAGATAAAGTGTTCCTGAAAACCTCTAGCAAGTCTCTTATTAGCACTGCACTGACTGGGAAACTTTTCACATCCTTAAAGGATTCTGTGGCAGTTTCGGCAATGCGACACAACTGCACAGTGTGTAGGCAGAAAAACCTTAGGATAGTGCATATGATATTTGGTGCATGTTAAGAATAATTTTTAGGTAATCGTTTTACTAATTTCATACATGCATTGTTCTCTATGTTGTAGTAACAGGGAAACCACCCATTAATTTTACCTGCAGGGTTTAGCCAAAAATAAATATCAGATTAATATGAATTTTAATCAATTGGCATAATGTGGGCCTGCTAATAATATGCTGCTGCTAATAAGATCTTTATAGCTCAGCCGCAGCCCAGTTTTCGGACTGTTGAATATTTAATTGTTGCTGTGCCCATCTTTTAACTGTTTTAACTGTTTTTATTGCTTAATATCTACTTTTAATATTGTAACCTGCCCTAAACCTGTTCGTGGGAAGGGTGGGATATAAATCTAAATAAATAAATTAAATAATGCTTAAATGTACTTGGTCCCCCCCCTTTCCTTTAAAAAAAACACAGAAAAAAAAACAAATGTGTGTGGGGGAAACCTTAACATCCAGCAACTAAATAAGACTTTAAAAAAGAAAAAAAAACAATATACATAAAGACGAGATAAAAATATTAAAAAATTGTGGCGGAACTACACATAAGTTTCTATACACGGTTTCCATATATCTAAAAACAAGTCCATATGCAATAGCTGTCGTCGATATGCCATGCCTTCAAATGTTGATAGAGTTCTAAGGTCCTCAATCCATTAATTTACCAGAGGCAGGCTTTTATCTTTCCAATGCTGTAGTACAAGTCTTTTAGCTGTAGTAAGGGTTCAGCTAAATTAAGGGTGCAAACAAATGCGGATTAGTATGTGCTATTGTGTCTCCTATAGCAGCCTATGGCTGCAAAAGTTGGACCATGAAGGAGCAAGACAGGAGGAAAATCGACTCATTTGAGCTGTGGTGCTGGAGGAGGCTCCTGTACATTCCTTGGGCAGCAAAGGTGACAAACAAACAGGTACTAGAGCGCATAAAACCAGACACATCATTGGAAGGAAAAATCATAAAACTGCGACTGACTTATCTCAGCCATCTCATGTGGAAGAACTCACTAGAAAAAGCAATTATGCTTGGATCGGTTATCAGCAAAAGGAAACTGGGCCACCAAAGAACACAGTTGCTAGACACCATAAAATTCAACACCAGCCTGAGCATGGAATGACTCAAAGAAACAGTACAAGATCGGAAAACATGGAGAGAGCTGGTCCATGGAATTGCCAAGCGCTGAACACGACTGAATGGCTAACAAAAACAACAGCAACGACAAGGGTTCATGGACCGTAGGCCAAGGGATTGGCAGATAGATTGCGGGACCTGGTACAGTTCCGCAGGGCCTGCAAGATGGAGCTCTTCCGCCAGGCTTTTGAGTAGGAGCCACCACCGCCACTACCACCACCGTGCGACTGCAGAGCAGTTCCGCCGCGTCGGGCTGACTGGCCAGCTGAAATATCATGGCCCATGGCATCCCCCCCCCCTTTTTGACCCCATTGGGATATGCAATAGGGAGTAAGTATTGTAGTCATTATGTATCCTGTGAGATACGCATTTTTGCCTAAACTGTTTTAACTGTTGACTTTTACTGCACTTGTGCCTTAATTGTTTTAACTTCTTGTATTTTTATCGCACTTTTGTGCCTGCGCAAACCAGCCTGAGTCTGCGTGCGGGGAGGGCGGGGTATAAATGAAATAAATAAATAAATAGTTTTAAAGTAAATGTACCTGGCTTATAGGAACTTGCATATTATACATCAACTATAAAGCTGAATGCAGTGCCCGTCCAGTTCCTTTATTATCCTAGGAGAGGTTG
This sequence comes from Gekko japonicus, assembly GCF_001447785.1. Classification (NCBI taxonomy): domain Eukaryota; kingdom Metazoa; phylum Chordata; class Lepidosauria; order Squamata; family Gekkonidae; genus Gekko; species Gekko japonicus. The sequence continues at coordinate 104,954 of NW_015163145.1, forward strand.
AGAGAGAGCTGGCCAAGGCCACTCTGTGGTATTCGTGGAAGGGTGGAGGATTTCAGGCTCTGTCTCCCAGAACCTATTTATTTATTTTATCTTTGGATTTATATCCCGCCCTACCCCGAAGGCTAACACTCGGACTGATAGATGATACTGATTCTTTATTTTTCATCGGTCTGTAATGGACGGTGGTTGGAGGTTCGTATCCCCTCCCACACACAAACACTGTATGGATTAGTACATTCCAAAAGTCTCCAGTGCACGTCACTTTTCCTGTTTGGCTTCCATAATCCAAAAGCAAAATGGGATTCAAAAGATAAGATCCATTCCAAGTGTCCCCAACGTTTTTGAGCCTGTGGGCAGCTTTGGAATTTTGACGCAGCACGGAGAATGCAGCCACAAAATGGCTGCCGTGGCGGTTGGAAGCCAGACACACACAAAGGAAAGCCAAGTGCAGGGGGGAAAGAGGGGTGATTTTTTAAAAAATACATTAGGAAACTGTATTGAGAAAGAGTAAAGCCAACACAGTTGTGGCAGCTGTTGCTGAAAGAATATTATTTTGATCTGCACTGCCGGTAAGGTCTCCGGTAGCTGATCAGAAGCTCTGTTCGGCAAGAGCCTCACTGAACATTACCCACTTACTAGAAAAACCCCCGCTTGGGAACTATAGTTTGCATTGGTGATGGCAATTCTGTAAAGAACTGGTGCATAAATTCGTGGGCATTACACCATCAACCGCCTTCTCTAGAGAATGACCCAAGCTTTACCCATGATGTGTGGGACGGCTTACCTCTGTCAAATCACGAGTCTTCGTGATCTCACTCTGTGTTTCTGAGTGTTGTCTGGGGAAGGGTGTAACGGCTTGCAATGTGGTGATTTCCCTTTTTTTATTCTTGGTAATCCAGATTTTTTTTTAAATAATAGTCTTTTTATTAGTTTCAACAAAACAACATAGAAACAATACACACAGACAACAAAAAACCCCTAACAGATGGATGTAAATAATTTGGATACCTTTACAAGATTATACCATAACTGATATCCCTCTTTTAACTAGTACTTCTCCAGAATGTATTCCC
>NW_015163145.1:106101-107524 GCF_001447785.1 Gekko japonicus
ATTTGTAACGGAACTTTTTTCTTTTCTTTTGTATTTACCTTCCTTTCTTTCTTTAATTTTTTATTTTTTTTAATTAGCAGACTAATTTCCTCTCTATTACAGATCTGGGCTATCCTGTATGCAATCAATTGCCCCGACTATCACTTCTAGGTCTTTACCTCTAGACTCCCAATTAATTTGTACTACACACAACTACCTTGCTCACCATCAACTGTTCCAATTTTCCTCACATATCACAATCTAATACCACCTAGGAATATCCATAAAGAGATACACCCCTTGCCCCTTGTTTCCCCTTCCTCTATCCGTTTCTTCTTTTTCTCTTTGTACTTCTTTTAGATGCCTGAAATTCTTGAATTCCCTTGTTCTTGGGGTCCGACTTTGCCAAGTCCCAGCCCATGGGTGTATCTTCTTTCTTTTATAACATTGAAAGTTCTTTTTGAATTTCTTAAGTCCATTCTTTTCCTTCCTTTGGGTTTTTAAGCTGTAATCTTTTCTCAATTGCTCCTTCTGAATGTCTTTTAAGTTCCTAAGTTTTTTGCGTTCATGTAGCTTTAAATCTTGAAATTGAGCTCGCGTCTCCTCTGCAGTATTCTTCTCCTTTATGTAACGTTTGAATCTCCTTCCTGCTTTTCTTGCCTTTGTCTCTCTCTTTTGGCTTTCCTGATATATAAGTCCTGGACGCTTCCCTTTTTTAACCTGACTCCTCCTCAAAAGTTCATAGTCCTGCAGATTTTTGTTAGCAACTGCAGCGATGAGAGTTCAGTGGTGTCTCACGCCAAGGTCATCTGGTCGTGCTGGTGTGATTGGGAGGACCTCTGGCAGTGTTTAATCTCTATTCCTTGCCCTCGTTTTAAATTCCAGATATTTGTTGATCCAGCTTAAACTGGCACTTGAGTGTTTTGATAGGTGATGAGAGGAATATTTGTTTATCGTACTTTACAAAATGTATTCCCCACCTTTTCACCCTCATAAGCCCCCACCATGGGGGCTAACAGATTAAAACATATAAAATCTTTTAAATACTATTAAAATCCAAAACACATCATTAAAACCAGAGCAAAAATAATACAAAACTATAAAAGCAACAATTAAACCATTGGTCAGGAAGGAGAGATTGCTGAGGGAATGCCAAATGAAACAAAAAAGTCTTGACCTGCTGGCGAAAGATAGCGATAGGCAGGGCTATTTTTGGGCAGGAACGCACAGGAATGGAGTTCCGGCTGGCTCCCATGTTGACCACGCCCAGCAGGAACTCATTAGCAAAACAGGCCACACCCAACAGCAGAAACTCATTAGGATTGGCTACATTAGGGGTGTGTGGCCTAACATGCAAAGGAGTTCCTGCTACAAAAAAGCCCTGGGTTTTGACAACAAACAAGGTAAACAGAATAAGAAGCAAAAGGTGGGTGTGGCTGGATGA
>NW_015163145.1:107689-111448 GCF_001447785.1 Gekko japonicus
AAAGAGTTCCGGAGTTTTAATGTTATATACCTGTCAGTAAGAGGGAAGGTGGCATGGTCTAGCCCGATCTCGTCAATTCTCAGCAGCTAAGCAGGATTGGTACTTGGAAGGGAGACCACCAAGGAAGGCTCTTTAGAGGAAGGCCATGGCAAACCACCTCTGCGCCTTACTTGCCTTAAAAGCCCCTTGCTGGGGTCGCCATTAAACTGATACTTGGATGGAAGACCACCAAGGAAGGTTCTGCAGAGGAAGGCCTTGGCAAATCACCTCTGTGCCTCTCTTGCCTTGAAAGCCCCTTGCTGGGGTCGCCATTAAACTGATACTTGGATGGAAGACCACCAAGGAAGATTCTTCAGAAGAAGGCCTGGGCAAACCACCTCTGCTCCTCACTTGCCTTGAAAGCCCCTTGCTGGGGTCACCATTAAGCTGGTACTTGGATGGGAGACCACCAAGGAAGGCTCTGCAGAGGAAAGCCTGGGCAAACCACCCCTGTGCCTCACTTCCTTTGAAAGCCCCTTGCTGGGGTCACCATTAAGTTGGTACTTGGATGGAGGACCACCAAGGAAGGCTCTGCAGAGGAAGGCAATGGTGAACCACCCCTGTTCCTCACTTGCCTCGAAAGCCCCTTGCTGGGGTTGCCATTAAGTTGGCTGCAGCTTGACACATACCTGCCAGTGGTTTCTTATTGTTAAAACAAGAAGGGCAGGAATGTGTTAAAATAGAAGGGCAGGAATGTGAGGTCATACATGTGACTGTTTTATAGCCCAGACAGGGTGGGAAAAGCCTGCTTTGGCACCAAATTCCGTATGATAGTAACAGTATCAGGGAACATCCCTTGGGAGTACCCGTTGGGAACATCTAGTGGAGGGGACAGAATGAATGGACAGATGAAAAGGCCACATTTCTCTTCTACTGCCAGGAATGCATGATTCAGAGCTGGCTTATTGAATTACTGAGGTACACTATGTAATATTTTTTATTTAAAATGCACAAAGTAGAAATTTTGTTTGATAAATGCCTTCTATAAAGAGCTATTCCCACCACCTTCTTACACCTTCTTCACAAATTAATTCATGGGGTGTAAACAATATCTTCCTCGAAAAGTCATATATTGCAAAATAATAATAATAAATTATTATTATTATTTAAAATACCATCCCACCGGAGATCAACCAGCAATGCATTTCTAAACAGAATTAGACTTTCTGAGTACATCGATCACCACAGATTTAAGAATATTGCGTCGTCTGTTTTTGCGTCGTCTGTTTTTGGCGCATGCTTTTTAATAAACTGTCTTTCTTTGGTAATCACTTTTGCTGAAAACTCAGAATTATTCATCAGATCATAGTATTTGATCAGATAAATTATTCATTACATTGTCTGCCCGCGAGTATCTCTAAATTAATGAAGTGAAATCTCTCCCCCCCCCCAGCACCCTGATCCTAGACCAACCTATGAGACTGGATATCGCGATCTATAATTTTATTTATTTATTTTGAGAGAATGTCCCCTTTACCCTTTCATGCAAACAGAAAGCAGAGTGGGTCAGTGACCCATTGTGAACTTGCTGACGTGTACATTCGTAGCGTTAGGGAGACTGGGCGGCCTCTTTGTGGAACAAGTGAACCCAAACAGTTTGCTTACTATTCAGAGGCTGGTGCCACAAGGTTTGATTGAAAGCATTTGCTCCATGGACGTTTTATGGATGGCTCGGCCCTTGGTATGCAGCTGCTTCACTCTCAAGCACTTGCGGTACGAATGAAGAAAGAAACATGAGTTTGGGGCACTTGGGACTCCCCGCTTCTGACAGGAACACAGTGGGCACTGGTAGCCAGTGAGGGTGGTTCACTGAAAGGTAACACTCTACCTCTGCGTGGAGCCCAGAGAGGAAGACCACACTGTGGACTTAGAATCACAGAATGTTAAGGGTTGGAAGGGACCTTGCAGGTCATCTAGTCCAACCCCCTGCACTCTGCAGGAGCACAGCCGAAAGAGAGCCCTACAACATACCCGAAAGATGGTCGTCCAGCCTCCGCTTGAAAGACACGCTCAAGCTTGTCAACATCCTTCCTAAAATGTGGTGCCCAAAACTGGACACAGGACTCCAGGTGAGGCCTGACCATAGCAGAATAGAGCGGAACAACCACCTCCCATGATCTGGACACAATGCTTCTAATGCACCCTAAGATTGCATTAGCTTTCTTCACAGCCACATCACACTGCAGGCTCATGACTTGTCTGTAGGTGTTGTGAGGCTGTGGAGACAGAAGGACTGCAGTCAGAAAAGCAGGCCGGTACGGTAGCCAGGGGTGCCTTCTCTCAGCTTTGTTGAGTTTGCCAGCTCTCTTAGACTTAGCTGCCCTGGTCATGGGTAATCCATGCTTCTGGAACCTCAGGGATGGACTACTGTAACGTGCTGTATGTGGGGTTGCCCTTGAAGACAGCAGAAAACCCAGAAAATAAAACCGGTTCAGAACATGGCAGCCCATTTACCGTTCAGGGGCCAGCTGATGGGGAAACGCCTTGCCTGTTTTAAAACAGCTGCACTGGCTTCCACTGTGTTTCAGACTTCAGTTCAAGGTGCTGCTTATAACCTCTACAGCCCCTCGTGATCAAGGACCACATACCTGAATGTCTGTCTCTCCTGAGATGCAATCTGAAGTGCTCTGGTTGCCACATCCTAGTTGTGTGCCCCCCCCCATTTATTTTACTCATTTTTTGAATTAATTAATTAATTAATTAATTAATTAATTAGATTTGTATCCCGCCCTTCCCACCAAAGCGGGCTCAGGGCGGCTTACCCGCCCTTCCCACCGAAGCGGGCTCAGGGCGGCTTACATTAAAAGTTGAAATACAAGAACACACAAATCCAGTGCATACAAAACGCCTCATACAATTCATAGACATTGCAAGTAACAAGTCACAAATAAATACAGTTAAAGTGCACATGGCAGTAACTATAAGCCATGATGTAACCAATATACCAGGATGTGTGGCCAGAGGATGTTACTGTTGACATCACAGGCAGTTGCTGTTGTCATAAAGGGCCTTATCCCAGTTCAGTGTTGTTGGTAGCGGCTCCTAATCGAAGGCGTGGTGGAAGAGCTCCGTTTTGCAGGCCGTGCGGAACTGCAAAAGGTCCCGCTGGGCCCTGGTGTCTTCCAGGAGCTCATTCCACCAGTATGGAGCTGCTACTGAGAAGGCTTTGGCCCTAGTAGTGGCCAATCTGGCGTCTTTTGGTCCAGGGAGGGTCAAGTGGTTTTGAGACCCCGACCTCAGTGCTCTCTGGAGAACATGCAGGGAAAGGCCCTTAAGGGGTTCTACATCGTGGGGAGAGGCTGTGGCTCAGTGGCAGAGCCTCTGCTTGGCATGTAGAAGGTCCCAGGTTCAGTCTCCAGCATCTCCAGTTAAAGGGAGTAGGCAGGAGGTGATGGGAAAGATCTCCACCTGAGGACCTGGAGAGCCGCTGCCAGTCTGAGTGGACAGCACTGACCCGGATGGACTGAAGACCTGATTCGGTATATGGTACCTTCAGTCTTGGACGTTTTGCAACCTTAGGCTGTTTACTGGTACGGGTGTTATATCTGTCTTCCTGTTCGGTACTGCTCTCTGATCAGCTACCACTGACATGGAGACGTTGTGGTTTTCAACCATGGGGGAGGGCCCTGTGTTCTAGGGAACCTTTGGAATTCATTTGTCTTATCACAGATGAGACCGAAGAGTCTCTATTTTTACGTTACATCATAAGAACGTAGGGAA
>NW_015163145.1:111473-112280 GCF_001447785.1 Gekko japonicus
AAAGCCATGTTGGATCAGGCCAATGGCCCATCCAGTCCGTGTCACATGATGGCCAAAACCCAGGGGCCACCAGGAGGTCCACCAGTGGGGCCAGAACTCCAGAAGCCCTCGCACTATTCCCCCCCCCAAGCACCTAATAGTCACTGATGGACCTCTCCTCCATGGGTTTATCCAATCCCCTCTTGAAGCTGTCTGTGTTCGTAGCCGCCAACACTTCCTGCGGCAGTGAATTTCGCATGCTCATTACTCTTTGGGTAAAGAAGGACTTCCTTTGATCCATTAAAAAATACACGGAATCTAAACACTGGATCACTCATGCCGTTGTCTTCTCCATGCCTGTTTAGGCTAACAGTCTTAACGGGCCTGTAAAAACGCATTTTCAGTTTGCTTCAGGTAATGTAAATAATTTGATCGGCTCATCTGAAATGTTAGGTGGGTGTAGCCTGTTGAAAGTAGAATTTATCCATTTGTTTGAAAATGAAGGTGGTGTGGATTGAGCTGACTTGTTTTTGGGGAGGGGATGTAAAAGCATGCGTGTCAACTAAATGTATTGATAACTAGGCTTAATAATAGGCATTCTTAAAGGTTTTATGGTACTGCTACGGCATCTGAGTGGTCAAGTCCATTTGGCTGTATTTGATTGTACAGTAGTCTTCAGTCATGCCTTGCGATTCAGGAACCGTTGTTGGCCTAAGCTTGTTTTGGGGCCGGGCAATTTTTGGGCAGGAACGCACAGGAACGGAGTTCCGGCTGGCTTCAGAGTTGGCCACACCCACTACAGCCAAAAAGGCCTGGAGAGCGACCCCC
>NW_015163145.1:112337-124755 GCF_001447785.1 Gekko japonicus
GAATGCCCTCCCTTCGCCTTCCCTAGCCTGTCCATGGGCCAGCTTGCCTGGGCTCTCCGCAGCCGCAGGGCGCCCAGTCAAGCCAAGGGAAGGCATGGGAGTGTGGCCTAATATGCTAATGAGTTTCTGCTGTTGGGTGTGGCCTGTTATGCTAATGAGTTCCTGCTGGGCTTTTTCTACAAAAAAAAAAGCCCTGTTTGGGGGCATGTAAAATTCAGTGTCAATGATATTTGTCAACCATGGGGCCTGCAAGACGGAGCTCTTCCACCAGGCTTTCGATTAGGAGCCGCCATCATCACTAGCTACCATCACTAGTAACAACTGTAGAGCCTGGTTCCTGGTGAATTATCGATAGCCTGTGCGCGCCGAGTAAGATCAATGCTGGAAATGGACGCCACATGGTATATGCTCACACAGCAACGCCACAGCTATAATATTGGAATAACATCGCTAGCACTTTGATATTTGATATTGTATTGTTTTAATGAGTTGTTTGAATAGTTTGGGTAATTTGATTGTTTTAATCTGTACTTTGTTTTGTGTGAGCCATCCTGAGCCTGCTCTGGTGGGGTAGGGCAGGATATAAATTAGAATATAAGTAAATAAATAAATAAATTGTGTGGTCAGGTGACTACTTCACCCTCCATTGTAGAGGTTGTTTTTAGTTGCGTCACCAAATCATTTTTGATTCTCTCTCCCTCTTTCTCTTTCTCTTTGCCTCCCAAAGTGCGGCAACTTTGCAGTCCTTGTGGATTTCCAGATTATGCCACAAGACTCCAGTAAGGACACTCAGTGGTTCCCAAATCATAGGAGAGAGGTGAGTCCAAATCATGTTTTGAGAGAAAATAACACTGACCCTGCATTGGTTTATTTAGATTGTGAATGTATGGCAGATGATACCTCATCACACGAAATTCCTGCAATTCTGGCGTCTTATCTCTGTTTATAGAAACATGAAACTGGAAGGGACCTCGGGGGTCATCTAGTCCAACCCCCAGCACAATGCAGGAAATTTAGTTCCCCCACCCCCCACCCCGTGACCCCTTGCTCTTTGTCCAGAGCAAGGCATGCTATGGCAAATATTCTCAGTCTGTGGACTGACATAATATGACGTTTTGAATGGATTTTGCATGCTTGCCCCACGGTATCCAGCATTCAAAACGGACCACTCCAGAGCCTCCCATCCGGCTCTCTTCATTTTCAGACCCGGCCATCTGAGCTGCTAAAAGGTCGATATCTCAAAACCCCGTACGACCAACGAATCTGTTTGTGCGGGATTTCGGTTGAGGATCTGTCACACTACATTTCAGAATTCCCTCTGTATACTGGTCCTAGAATTAAATTCCTTAGCCCAATTCTAACAACTTTACAATTAGGCACCTATGTAGTAACCTTTTTGCTTTCGGACGTCATTCCCACCATTTCCTATAGAATGGAACTCCATGCCCATGCTGCAAGGAAAATCAGAGATGGGGTTACGGAATGATTGCACTTTTAGAATATGGCATTTAAGGATCCTGATCTTAATACCTATACATTTACTTCGTTTATATATATTTATTCTTTACATTGCGTTGCCAATTTCTGTACTGTTTCTATATTTTATATCTTATATTGTGATGGCCAATGGCTATATGCAATAAACGTTGGAGTGTTTTGAATGGATTGATCAGATGTAGGCTTAAAGGTAACACCCGCGTCCGTATGCTGAAGTCTGTGATTCAGCAGCTTTGGTCCAGGCTGTGTTATGGCAGAAGGGAACCCTCTTCTGTCCCTACAAATCACTGCTTTTCTTTCACGTTTGGGTGACGGGAAGCTGCTGGGCCTGTAGAGTGTATTCGGACCTCGCCGTGAAAAGGAGTTCTCTTCCAGGAGGTCTGCATGATGCTAAAGGGCGCAGTGGAATTGAGGGTGGAGCAGTACCTGGAAGCTCGTAAGCGGCGTGGCCCGGGGAAGCTGCGTGTGGAATATACCCCAGATACTCCTTTGTCTCTGGAAGGTAAGGAGGTTCTTTATCAATTGTGTTTTTGTCGCTGAAGGTTCTTAACCTCTCATTACATAGAACAAAGTTTGAGACCGGCGGCACCTTTAAGACCAACAAAGTTTAATCCTGGGCAGTGTTCCCTCTAAGCTGAGTTAGTGTGAGCTAGCTGACAGTTTTTTAGCCTCCAGCTCACACATTTTTTGTCTTGGCTTAGGAAGGGTGGCTCCAGAGCAAACTAATTTATGCAGTTTATGCAAATCACTTGCTCACAACTTTAGAAGAAGAAGAGAAGAGATTGGATTTATACCCCCCCCCTCACTACCCAAAGGTGTCCCAGAGCGGCTTACAAACTCCTCTCCCTCCCCCTCCCCACAACAGACAGACACCCTGTGAGGTAGGTGGGGCTGAGAGAGCTCTTCAGAAACGGCTCTTTTCCAAGAACAGCTCTTATCAGAACTAGGGCTTGCCCAAGGTCATCCAGCCAGGTGCAAGTGGAGGAGGAGTGGGGAATCGAACCCAGATTAGAGTCTGCGCTCTTAACCACTACACCAGTCTTTAATGCCAGTGGCTCACAAAGTAGAGTTTCTGCTCACAAGACTCCACAGCTTAGAGGGAGCATTGATTCTGGGTATGAGCTTTCATGTGTGTGCACACTACTTCAGATGTATTGAAGCAAGACTTCCTCAGACCTTGCATATAGGTTTGTGTGGCTTGAGGAAGTCTGTTTCCATATATCTGAAGAAGTGTCCATGCACACGAAGGTTTATACCCAGAATTAAACTTTGTTGGTCTTAAAGGTGCCTGACTGGACTCCAAACTTTGTTCTGTTGTTTCAGACCAACACGGTGACCCACTTGAGTCTATTCTTATTGCACAGTTTACATCTACATAGTCAGAATGCCCTTGGAGAGAGCCGGGGATTGTGGGAGTGCTGCCATTTTTAGCATGTCATGTAGGCATGGGATGGGAGTGGAGTTGTTGGGTCAGGCCGGCGTGTGCTCAGTTCTGCAGCACAGGCATCAAAATTGGGTTAGGCCAGCACAGGGCTTCAAAGCAACCTAAGTATCATTGTCTGGATTTCTTTGCTTAATTAAAACGAAATGGTATTTCACAGAAAACAGTAGGAATTCGGTAGAACACAGAGGCCTGAGCAAAAACAGATTGCGCTCTGCTAATAAATTAGACAGTCTCCAGACCAAAAGAAGGGATACATGTTAATATTCAAATAAATTTGCAAAACCGGACCGAATGTCAGCGTATTTCACATTTCTTGTCTATGAAAGGAAACTTTTTCTTTGGCTTCAAGGTCTAGCATTACTTTGGTCCATAATTCAGTATGTGTCGCTTCCCGCTTTTGGAGAGTTATTTAACTGTTGCCAAAAACTTGTAAGTTACAGAGCCTTTGTCCTTTCTTGAGGTTCCGAAAGAAGTAACGCACTCTCTCTTTCTGCAAAGTAGATTCAGTTCCAGTGAACATTCCAACTCAAAAGTAATTGTCTGTACTTTTCTCACTTAAATGGCATGGTAGTCGGACATACCTACAATACCCTGTTTCCCCGAAAATAAGACCTACCCAAAAAATAAGCCCTAGCAGGATTTCTATGCATTTGTGGTATAAGCCCTAGTGTGTCTTCTTAAGAATAAATAAATATAAGACAGTGGGGAATTTCACATTACCCAGTTTCACCCGGTTTCAAGCTGTCAATCATCCATTTTGAAGTGAACCGGTACAGGGCTGCCATTTCACACAGGGCTTGCCCCTACCGGAAATGAGCCAGATCAGAAGCGGTTTGGCATTTCAGACTTGCTCCACTTTGTTTTCCCGCCATTTTCCTCCCACGCGGGTGATCATTTTTTTTAAACGTTCGATTTATAGCGCTATAGCAGTATAACAAAACACTCCATGCATTCCAATGGGATTGATATAATGCTATTCCGTTATACCGTTATAGCGCTATAACGCTATAAAGCGACCGTTCAAAAAAAAAAAAAACCAGCCGGAGATCGCCCGCGCGGGCGAAAAAAGGTGGGGGAAAAGCGTATCGGAACCTGGAGAGGGCACTGGAGACCACTTGGAAGTGGATGACAGGTAAAACGCTTCAGTCCCGGTTCCTAAACAGGACTGGAGCGTTTGTGTATGAAATGGCAAATAGATTCAGGAAGGGAACCGGTTCTCAAACGGGTTCTGTCTGAAATGACAGTCTGGAACCCGTTTGAGAACCAGTTCCCTTCCGGAATCTATTGCCTGTCTGAAATTCCCCAGTGTCTTATTTTCGGGGAAACACGGCATATGTGTCAACATTGCCTTGGGATGCTTACGTCTCTGACAGCCAGTCAAGTCTGATAACCCCGATTTACTAAGCTTCCATTAAGCATAATATTTTTAATTAATTGTAATCTAAGACCTCTATAACATTGTTGAACAGTATGTGTGTTATTTCTTGCCAGATTGTTTTTGGTTTTTTGAACTCACATGTTCAATTTCCCATTCCCATTCCGCTGTCGTTCCTCAATTGTAGGTTCATAATCAGATTTGAGAGTTTTTAGTAACAATTCTATAAATGTAAATAAAAAAGACATCGGGTTGGATCCAACCAGCTTTTCTGCTTCTGAAAAAAGGAAGGAAGCCTCCTCTTTGACCACTCAAAAAGGCTGGTCTGAGAACCGTGGGATCTGGAGGTAGAACAAATGATAAGGGACGTAGTGTGGAGTGGAAAATGGGAAAGATTGAAGGAAAAAGCTGTCTCTTTCTCCCATCCAGGCCAAATGGCAAAGGGGTAATTTGAGACACTGCCAGTGACTTGAGGGCGGAAGGTTATAAGTCTCCAAAACGTTTAATAACCATCACCATTACATCTCCAGATCCTTGTTGTCAGAGTTTAGATTTATTTATTTATTTATTTGGGCATTTTTACCCCGCCCTCCCCGCTAGCAGGCTCAGGGCGGCTTACAAGGAGCATGAGCCCATACATAAAACCAGATAAGACAATAAAACCATGTATAATAATAACAATACAATAATAAAGTGCTTTCTGTAATCAAGATGGTCTTGAGTGGTTTTGATGGCATCCTCAAATCTTCCCCATTGGGGTGACACTGTCTAGTAGATAGTTCAAGCCAATCCCACATTGTCAGTGCCATGCAATTTATGGCGGAACTTCCAAGAGCGATTCCTAATCCCAATGGTATCACCACCATTGGTGGTGGTGGCAGCGGCAGCCCCTATGCGAACACCTGGTGGAAGAGCTCCGTCTTGCAGGCCCTGCGGAACTGCATAAGGTCCCGCAGGGCCCTGATCTCCTCCGGGAGCTCGTTCCACCAGGTAGGGGCGGCCACTGAAAAGGATCTGGCCCTGGTCGCAGCAAGCTTTACCTCCCGGGGGCCTGGAATCACCAGGCGGTGTTGGGTCCCCGACCAAGTGCTCTTGTAGGTATATGTGGGGAAAGGCGGTCCCTCAGGTAAGTCAGACCCTGGCCATGTAGGGCTTTAAAAGTAAGTACCAGCATTTTAAAAACAAGGGGCCTTGTACGGTCAATAGCATGGGAATTTTGGTAACAGTAAGGTGGTCTGGGATGAGAAAAAGATATGTGTTCTTTTAAACCACTGTGTCCCCAGCCACAAAATAGCTGCCACAAGAGGCAAAGCCAACTACAAAATGGCTGCCTCAAGTGGCGCAGCCAACCACAAAATCCCAGGGAGCGAGGTCAGGCGTGACTCTAACGGTAACCAACATTTCAGGCAGAAGTTCTGTTTGAAAGGATACTTTTTAAGAGGCACATATCGTCTACAAATATTTTCCTTGCATGCACGGCTTCTCTTCAGCCATACAGTGGAGATCCTTCTGCCGTTGTGGCAGCTGCCGCCAAAGCAACTTGTCAGAATCTGCTCAGTCAGATTTTCAACGGCTGATCAGAAGGCCCCGCCCACTTCCTGAAGACACTTGACTTGCGTCCAGGGAAGGTGTCCACAAATGCCCTGGTCACTAAGGTGGGGAGCCCTCTTCTGAACCATTGGTAGCAGCCAAAGCAATTGGTCATCCGATCTATGCCACAGGGGCTGGGAGTTACAGGTCTCTCCTCAACGTAGGTTTGCCTTCCCAGATGTATAACTGGCTGAGGCTGAAAATTCCTCTAGAACAGGGGTGTCAAACATGTGGCCCAGGGGGCCAGATCAGGCCCCCGGAGGGCTTCTGTAAGGCCCTCAGCAGAACTGGCTGTCTTTTGCTTCTGCTTCCAGTTCTGCTGCTGCTGCGTCATCATAAGTTTGCAGCTTACAGATACACACCTGAACAGCATACTCAAGATTGCAACAGCACAGACATTTTGATGCAATAATTCAGAGCAAGAGGGGCCCGTTATCAGACACTGTTAAATAAACAAAATATTGCAAGAGTGCTGATGTTTTAGGCATGATTTTATTTTAAGTGAAAAACCCTTTTGTGTTTGTGTCCTTTATAAAGTTCATATCTCCGCTACCTGGCATCACGTTTTATGACACACCTGGCCCGGCCCAACAAGGTCTCATTTAGGTCAGATCAGGCCCTCATAACAAATGAGTTCGACACCCCTGCTCTAGAAAATGTGAAGCCTGATAGGAGATGTTTAGCCAGGGTTAGGGTCGCCAGCCCTCAGGTTCTAGTGGGCTTTGATCTGCTGATGACCAGCTGTCTGATGGGGGAACACCCACCCCCAAACAAGGACATCATTGCGCGACATCCCCAACACGACGACGGCCCTTCTGCTCTGGTTTTTGGGCAGACTCTATGGTTTGGAAGGCAAAAAACCCATAGAGTTCTGACCCAAAACCAGAGTGTCACGTGTGATGTCGCTGACACAATGATGTCACTTCTGGGTGACGTCATTGTGTTGGGGGCGTTGCATGCTACACCCTGCCCACCCATGGAATAACTCCAACCCCAGCCTGGGTTACCTGTTGTCCTTTTCCTTTATTTGTTTTAGATAGCTTTTATTGAACATAAGAACATAAAAGAAGCCAGTGTTGAATCAGGCCAATGGCCCATCCAGTCCAACACAGTGGCTAAAAATACCAGGTGCCATCAGGAGGTCCAGCAGTGGGGCCAGGACACCAGAAGCCCTTCCACTGTTGCCCCCCCCCAAGCACCAAGAATACAGAGCATCACTTACCCCAAACTGAGTTCCTACCTATACCTTGTGGCTAATAGTTACTGATGGACCTCTGCTCCATATGTTTATCCAGTTCACTCTTAAAGCTGTCCGTGCTTGTAGCCGCCTCCACTTCCTGTGGCAGTGAATTCCACGTGTTCATCACTCTTTGGGTGAAGAATGACTTCCGTTTATCCGTTCTAACCCGACTGCTCAGCAATTGCATTGAGTGCCCACGAGTTCTTGTATGGTGAGAAAGGGAGAAAAGGACCTCTTTCTCTACCTGCTGTACCCCAGGCATAATCTTATAAACCTCGATCATGTCACCCCTCAGCCATCGTTTCTCCAAGCTAAAGAGCCCTAAGCGCTTTAGTGACCAAATAGTGACCAACGGGTAAACTAGATTTAATGGCATAAGTTAACAAATTTTCTACCCATTCTAAAAGTTTAAAGAACGAGGTTCGGTTCCTCCTGTTAAAATCAAGAGATTAGGATCCAGTTGTACTTGCCAGGCAATCTTCGGGAGTGAAATTCCAGTAATTCCAACCGGAAGGTTTGCCCGGTTAAGAGATCTTCAGCTCCTCCCCTGTCCTCCTCTTGTGTACCATCTGTCCCGGGGGAGAGAAAGAGGCCCGCATTTCCCATCATCCAGTTTGGGGTGGGGTGGGGTTTTTTGCCAGTGCATGACTTGTGGAGAGAGAATTGAGAAATGCAGAGAGAGAGAGCCGTGCGCTCTGATGCGAAAGAGCCAGCTGGCGTTTGCCTGGCATGAGGGAGTGACTCTCCTGCCGCAGTGCGTAATGGCAGAGGGCTCTTGGAGCCGCTTGCGTGTGTTGTGACGACCAGGGAGAAGCAGGTTCTGCTTCAAAAAAGCATACTATAGCATGGGGAAAGGTGCAGAAAAGGGCAACTAAAATGACTAAAGGGATGGAACATCCTCCCCCTATGAAGAAAGGTTCAAGAGGTAAAGGGCTCTTTAGCTTGGAGGGGTGACAGATGCAGAGGCTGACAGAATTGTGCATGGGACAGAAAAAGTAGAGGAAGAAGTCCTTTTCTCCCTTTCTCACCATACGAGAACTCGTGGTCATTCAGTGAAATTAATGCGCAGTAGGCATGGAACAGATAAAAGGAAGACCTTCTTCGTGTGGAAATCACTGCTGCAGGAGGTGGTGGCAGCTACAAGCATAGCCAGCTGCAAGAGGGGCTTGGATAAACATCTGGAGCAGAGGTCCATCAGTGGCCATGAGCCACAAGATCTAGATGGGAACTTGCAGTCTGGGGCAAGAGATGCTCTGTATCCTTGGTGCTTAGGGGGCAACAGTGGGAGGTCTTCTGGAGTTCTGGTCCTGCTGGTGGACCTCCTGGTGGCCCCTGGGTTTTGGCCACTGTGTGACACAGTGACACTGCATTTCTGCCTCAGTACACCAGGGCTTTCAGTCTGTCTGTCTGTCCAGTTTTCTTTTTTAAATTGTGTCCATGTGTTCTTGACAGTGTTCTTGACAGGGAACTCTAAGCTGAGTCAGTGTGAGCTAGCTCACAGTTTTTTAGCCTCCGGCTCACACATTTTTGTCTCCGCTCAGGAAGGGAAGGCTCCAGAGCAAACTAATCTATGCAGCAGCCAAATCACTCACTCACAACTTTAATGCCAGGAGCTCACAAAGTTGGATTTTTGCTCATAGGACTCCACAGCTCAGAGGGAGCATTGGTTCTTGAGGGTGATATTGAGAGCATGGTTAAGAGCAAACACTCGGTAGCCAAGTCTCTCCTACTTTGAAAGAGGCAAGTGCGTGCCTTATGTTACTCTGTGACATCCCATCGACATATGAACATACCAGCAGGGAAACATACAGACATATGGAAGTGCCTTATACTGAGCCCGCCCAGCCGTCTGTCAAGGTCAGTAGCGTCTACTCTTAACTGGCAGCAGTTCTTCAGGGTTGCAGGCAGCAAACTCTTTTGCTTCACCGAGTACCTGATCACACACGAACACACAAAACTGCCTTCTACTGAATCAGACCCTGGGTCAATCAAGGTCAGTCTTGTCTACTCAGTCTGGCAGCAACTCTCCAGGGTGTCGGGCAGAGAAAGGTCTTTCACATCATCTCCTGCCCGGTCCTTTTTTACCCTTGATCGAACCTGGGACCTTCTGCATGCCAAGCAGAGGCTCTGCCACTGAGCCACACACCCCTCTCCAAATAAGTAAGAGTAATAACCAGTGCTCCCTCTGAGCTGTGGAGTCTAGTGAGCAAAAATTCTACTGTGTGAGCTACTGGCATTAAAGTTGTGAGCCAGCAATCTGGCTACTGCATCAGTTAGTTTGCTCTTCTGGAGCCCTCCTCCCTGAGCGGAGACCAAAATGTGTGAGCCGGAGGCTAAAAAGCTTGAGCCTAGCTCACACTTAGTCACCTTAGAGGAAACACTGGTTAGAACTGTGGGATGCCAGTCCATTTATTTGGTTGTGTGACTCTTTAGCCCTTTCGGTGCGTCGCCCAAAGGTGTCCTGCCTCGCTGCAGGTCCCATATCAGACTGGAGAGAGTTCTGGGAAGTGTTTTCAGATGTCCGCTGAAGCTCTTCCCAATGGTCATAAACTGGTTAAATGTTACGCTCTCTTACATACGTGCCGCTCCTCTCCCGTGGAATCTTTTGGGTATTCGACCAGCCTTGGAATGTTTTACAAAACTAGGAGAGAGTATTCAAAGGGAGAGCGCTTTTCTATAGCTCCAAGCTTGGTGTTGAAACGTTGAGCAAAGAACGATAATTAAGGGATTAGAAGCAATTAAAACCACTGAAAAGGATGAGTAGGATATACTGGGGATGTGAAATATTTACATGACGGTAAAGCATGTGGGCTAATAAATTTTACAAGGATTTTATCCTTCCTTTTAAAGAATTAAACCAGATTAAACAACCAGGTATGTCATTCAGCACCTTCACGAACTTCTGGGGTCAAACCTTCCTCCTTCAAGTTCACAAATACATAACTTTTCTCTCCTGTGTGATCTGTTTCCCCAGCTGTTTGGGTTTGCTGTCCAACTATGCTTTGAACTAGAAATCTTATGAGGCTGGGAAGACAAAGGATCGAAAATGCTGGGCGGGGGGACGGAGTCATTTTAGGAAAGGGTAGGGTGGGGGGAAAGGGCACCTGAAAGGTGTCAGACACGGGAGTATCGGGGGGGGGGGCACAGCCTCCTTTTGCGCTCCGTGGGCCTCCTCCAGCCTGCCTTGCAGTTTTGAAGACGACTCGGTTCAATCCGGAGCTCTTCAGGTGCCGGACTTTGCTGGGAACTGAACCCCTGGCAGGCCCCTGCAGATAACTCGGCAGAAAGGCATTTTCCCAGGCTCCCAGGTGAACGGTCTTCGATACCCACGGGGGACGTCCTTCCGCTGCTGTGCCACAGAATCTCATTGGCATCCACGTAGATCCTCGTGTCAACTAAATCATCGCTTCGTTGGTAAACTTTTGTTGCTGGGAAGTTGAGCAGAAAAGCCCATCTGAAATACTTCCTCTGAGCCCCGGAACCGTGAAGTGTATCGAGCAGGTTAATTTACCACAACCTTGAGCTGAAATCCATCGCAGTTTGGTTTCTGGCACGCTGCTCTTTTTGTCTTTTCTTTTCTTTTTCTTTTTTAAAGAACCCTGTTAACTTGAAAGCATAAAGAAAATCCACGTTGTCACAGGATACTTCCTTCTTTCTCTGTCTTGATTTCTTGAGTGCAGCAGGGCGTTGTTTTGTAAAGGACGCACATCATTCCCCTACTGGTATGAATTTGTATGTTGACAGAGCACTGGTCCAGAGATCACCTCTGTGTTGTCTGCAGCGGGGAAAAGCCTTTATAGAGTCCAGGGTTGCCTGAGCTATAGGGGGGGGGGCTTTCCTGGGCTGGCTCAATGAGCTTCCCCCCCCCCCCGTGAATGCCCACCTCCTTGGGTGACTGCATCTTGCATCCGCCAAAGCAGGCCGGGGGGTGGGGTGGAGCTTCATTGGCTACTAGACTCCGTTGCGCTACATGCAAACTCCTACATTTGTCTGTTTTTATTCCGGGTCTTCTTCGTGAAAGCCAGTTTAGTGTAGTGAGAGCCAGTTTGGTGTCGTGGTTAAGTGTGCGGACTCTAATCTGGGAGAACCGGGTTTGATTCCCCACTCCTCCACTTGCAGCTGCTGGATGACCTTGGGCAAGCTGTAGTTCTGACAAGAGCTGTTCTTGAAAAAGAGCAGTTCTTGAAAAAGCTCTCTCAGCCCCACCTCCCTCACGGGGTGTCTGTTGTGGGGAGGGGAAGGGGAAGGAGTTTGTAAGCCGCTCTGAGACACCTTTGGGTAGTGAAGGGCCATGGGGTATACATCCAATCTCTTCTTCTTCTGAAACCCTGAGGGACAGTAAAGTTGCCGAGCGAGACATTTATCACCTGCTGTCTTGTGTTCCAATCTCTCACCACAGGGGTGTGAACGTGGTGATGAAAAGCTTTGTCTGTAGCTGCTGTTTCTTGGGCACTTTTCCAGACGAGAGCTGTATGAACAAAACCGGTTCCAAGTCCCAGAGAAAGTCCTTTCCCCCTCCCGCCAAGGTCTGGGCCATATTCTTTCCTTCGAGCCTACTTGAGATAAGGAGGAGTTAAGCTGTGTGGAAACAAACTCAATTTGCATTAAAGTGAAAAGAAGAGGAGGAGGAGGAGATTGGATTTATACCCCATCCTTCACTCAGAGTCTCAGAGTGACTTCCTTTCCCTCCCCCTCCCCACAACAGACTCCCTGTGAGGAACGTGGGGCTGAGAGAGCTCTTTTGAGGACTGCCCTTGAGATAGGCTTGCCAAGTCCCCCCGGGGGGCAGGGAAACCCCCGCCAGAGAGGCCCGTTACCCACCGCCGGCGGATTGGGCCCTGGGGGGAACCCTACCCCCAAGGCACGTGACGTGCCCAGCGTCAGCACGTCACCTGGAAGTGACGCAGTCGCGTTGGGGGCGGGGCCGCGGTCATCCGAGGGAAAACTCTATGTTTTTCCCTCAGATGATTGCGGCCCCACCCCCGACGTGCCCAACGTGGTTGCGTCACTTCCGGGTGATGTAATTGCAGCACGCGCGCGCTTTGCGTGTGCGCACAAACTCCCAGAGCAGCGCTGGAGTCCCCCGCTCGACATACAGAGAGGACTTGGCAACCCTACCTTGAGAGAACACCTCCGAGAGAACTTGTAACTGACCCAAGGTTGCTCCAGCAGCTGCATGTGGAGGAGGAGTGGGGGATCAAACCTGGTTCTCCCAGATTAAAGTCTGTGCTCTTAACTACTGCACCAAACTGGTATTCCCCCCCCCCCCATA
>NW_015163145.1:124776-135865 GCF_001447785.1 Gekko japonicus
GGCCCCAACCCGGAATGCCCCCCCCCCCAGAAAAAGGTGCAAAGAGACCTTTTAGAGAGCGTGGATGGTACATTTAAGAATATATAGGGATAATAGAATTTTACTGCTATGATCACGATCAGCTGACACTGAACACATGAGCGCATGAATCTGCCTTATGCTGAATAAGACCATGGATGGATCAAGGTCGGTACTGCCTACTCAGGCCGGCAGCGGCTTTTCCGGGGTCTCAGGCAGAGGTCTTTCCCATCACCTCCTGCCTGGTCCTTTGAACGGGAGGTGCCAGGAATTAAGAACATAAGAACATAAGAGAAGCCAATGTTGGACCGGGCCAATGGCCCATCCAGTCCAACACTCTGTGTCACACAGTGGCCAGAAATACCAGGTGCCATCAGGAGGTCCAGCAGTGGGGCCAGGACACTTGAAGCCCTCCCACTGTTGCCCCCCCACAAGCGCCAAGAATACAGAGCATCCCTTGCCCCAGACGGAGAGTTCCTATCAGAACATAAGAGAGAAGCCAGTGTTGGATCAGGCCAAAGGCCCATCCAGTCCAACACTCTGTGTCACACAGTGGCCAAAAATACCAGGTGCCATCAGGAGGTCCAGCAATGGGGCCAGGACACTAGAAGCCCTCCCACTGTTGACCCCCCCCCCCAGAAGCACCAAGAACACAGAGCACAGAGTATCTAAAACAGGCGTAGTGTCCGCTACCTTCGCACCAGGCAGGCAAGTCACCAACCTGATTGAACCTGGGACCTTCTGCACGCCAAGCAGAGGCTCTGCCACTGAGCCACGGCCCTTCCCCCTGGCACTGGGCCAGCTGGTTGGCGAAAGGGTGTCCAAATACAGTAGAATGAGATTCTAAAATTAAGGAATCCGCACTGGGAAGTGGGGAAGGGGGCTTGTGAGTACGACAGAGAGAGGTCTTGAATGAGTTGCTTGACGGAAATATGAGTTGGCTCGAACTCAATAGACATCTTGAGGCCTTCGCTTGAGTTCCAGCCAACATCTATCTGTGTCAGGCGATGCATTAATTGGAATAAATGTGTCCTCGAGCCGAAATCCAGAGATGAGATTATTCATCCTTGTTTTTCTTGGCCCCGATGAGAGGTAAACCATGATATGTGATGCGTTCGAGCAGAATATAGCAGAGCGGTAAGAAAACTGCTGATTTCAGGCCCTTCTGCCTTCTAAGAGTCGCAAAGAACGAAGCCGCATCTCTTCTAACTGCTCTCGGCTTCCAGGCTCCATCCCCAGGCCCCCCCCCCCCAAAAAAAAATCTCCAAAAGAGTTTCCCAACCTGGATCTGACAGCCCTACCCCCCCCCATCCCCTGCCTGTGGCTGGGGGGAGGGGGGACCTGGCAATCCTATCTGTATCTGATGGGGAGTAGTCCATTATGAACCCAATCGAGGCACACTTTTGTCATTATTCTGTGAGGCCTTCAGTAAATCCCCCCCTGCCAGCCCGAAGGAACGACCTGGCAACACTGTTGGAGAAGAGGTCCCCAAGCTTTTTGAGCCTGTGGGGCACCTTTGGAGTTCTGACTCAGGGGGGTAGCCACCGTCACAAAATGGCCAACCAGGAAATATCAGGGAGTGAGGGCACGAGTAACTCTTACAGTAACTGATCAACAGATTTAGAGTCCGGTGGGGGCACCTTTAAGGCCAACAAACGTTTGTTCAAGGCAGGAGCTTTCGTGAACCTTCGTGCCGCTGAATGCGGAGTTTCCCCTCAGCCACCATAGCCACTGATAGACTCATCCTCCCTGAATCTCTGCAATCCCCTTTTCAAGCTGTCTGTTCCTGTGGCCATCACTACACCCGCTGGTGGGGAATCCCACGTTTTAATCCCTCTCAGTGTAAAGAAGTATTTCCTCTTGTCCGTCCTGCACCTACTGCCCATCAGTTCCATTGGGTGCCCTTGAGTTCTGGTCTTTTGGGAGAGGGAGAAAAAGGTCTTTCTGTCTGTTCTCCTCCAGGCATACAGACCTACACAGACCTGATGCAGAGCTGTGGGATAGCCTTTGACAGGGGTCAGTTCGTAGAAAAAGAGGTGCAGGAGCTAATTAGCATGACTCATTAGCATGACTCATTTGCATATGCCACACACCCCTGACATGACCAGAAGTGTGTCAGAATGCAACACCCACTGCTCAGGCGCCACAGGACTGTTTTGGATTGCTAGCTATGGGTGGGGGGCGGGAACGTGCAGATCTGTCCTCGGAGGGAGAGCTTGTACCTGAATAAAACTTGGTCTTAAAGGTGCCACTGGACTGTTTTTGGCCCGGGGGGAGGGTTCTGCAACTTACCTGGCTGCTTCTTGCTCTGACTGAGGGCTGCTGGGAGCAGGGGGTGGGGCTTGTTGCATGTGCCCGCCCCCTGGGCTCTTTACTTCTGGAGCTCCGCTCCTGCAGGAAATGAACCCTGTATATATGGCTTTTAATCCAGAGGGATATCCAGATCAGCTTTTGCTGTTTGTGTACTGAAACGGGGATATCTAAAACCTGCCCTGTTCATTTATCTTGCAGGCGATGGCTTCTACATTATGGCCTACTTTGTGAAGAGATGGGACCGTCTACAATGTATTGCAGGGCAGCAGTATAGAGGTAAGCTACCCCTTTTTCTTATTGTTTAGCACAAAGAAGAGTGGCTACTAATCATGCATGTGATTTGTGTAGCTTGGTTATCCATGGCTGCGGTCAGACGACAGGCTTAGCACGTTTTGGGCATGCTCCTAATTGTATCCTTATTTTTATTTATTTTTTGTACTGGAGAATTTTGTCTAAACCTCCCACTTGTAACCCACCACTCCGCATGCTCACTCTCTGGTTGACTGTTCAGACTATTGCTGCATGGTAACCATGGAGTGAGTGGTTGGGCAGCATTATTTTCTTTGTTTCTCACGCATGCGCATAAGCACGTATTAGAAGCATCAGCTGTTTCAGGCCGTTTCCAGAGAAGCAACCAGGAAATGTCTCCGACAATACCGCTTTCCTGCATTACGTTGCAAGACCGTGACTGGCCCAAGTTTCAGCCAGTAAACTTCAGGACTGAGACGGAATTCGAATCTGGGTCTCCCTGATCCAAGGCCAGGGGTGCTTTCACACCTGTTTCAATACACTTCAGTGACCATTTGCAGGTGGATTTTGCTATTTCACACAGCAAAACCCAGCTGCAAAATGGATTGAAAGTACGTTATTTAGGTCGAATCTGCATTTGCATTTTTAAATTAGTTTCATGCTGCTGTGACGCCGTCTTTCTCTATGCTTGTTTGAATGTTGTTTGGAGAAGATTCTTTTAAAGCAGTGCAGAGGTGCAATGACAGTGGAGCCGCCCCAAAAGGACATATACATATGTGGACGTGCAAAAGTATGCTAGCACTCTTGAGGTGTGAAAACGACACCAAATGTAGACAGCTTTTTTGAAGACGGAGTCAAAAGGCTGGGACACCAGTGGGAAAGACAAATGCAGATGTGTGTGAAAATGCTCCAACGAGACTCTAAGCACCAACGTTTCCTCTAGACGAAGGTCTTCTCAGGTGTGAGGTGTGTGACGTTTCCCCTTCTGTGCAGCGCCCCACCTGCTGTGTGCGGGAAGGACCGCCTGCACACACATAAACCTGTTTGCCGGTTCAGAAGTCACGTTTTGGGCTCCAAACTACTAAGTCTCTCGGAACTCTCGGAAGCTTATCCCTGGACAGCCTTGTCGGTCTGTCAGGTGCTTCCGGACTTGAATCCAGCTGAACTTCCTTGCAGATAGTTTCCGACTTAAAAGCCATTCACTTTTTTTCTCTCTCTCTCTCTCTCGGAGGGTTGTCTGTAACTTTCCTCTGAGTAACTCACCAGGGTGAGACTCAGCATTTTATCGAGCCTCTCGATTGCTTAATCAGCAGCGGGGTGAGTCAGGCCTCCTCCGTTGGCAGCGGGGCGGGCCGAGCCGGAGCAAGAAAGTGCTTTTTTTTTTTGAAGGCCGAGTCCGCGGTGAGGTCATCGGACCTCAGCTCTGCCTCATGTTTTCCCAGGCCAAGAAGCAAGGTGGAGGACTTGACATCAAGACGGGGGGGTTGCCAAAAACAACAGCGGGGACCTCGGAACTTTCAGAGTTTGGGCTGCGGTGGGGGGTGGGGAGGAAAGCCCTCCGTGGTGAATGCCCTTTTGTTGTTGTTGTTGTTGTTGTTCAGTTGAAGCATTTATGGAGAATAAATCATTGGCAGCGCTTGGGAGCCCTTGTTAGATCTGCTAGGTCTGTAAGCTTCCACTCTGACTGCAGAGCATTAAACGCTAGGCTCCCGCTGATGCAAAATACTATTCAGGTCTTTCTGTGCTGTTGAACACCCATGAAGACATGAAGGCGCCTTGTGCTGAATCAGACCTTTGGTCCGTCAAGGCCAGTCTCCTCTACTCAGACGGGCAGCAGCTCTCCGGGGTCTCAGGCAGAAATGGCTCTTTCGCATCACCTCCTGCCTGGTCCTTTAAAGTAGAGGTGTTGGGAACTGAACCTAGGACCTTCTGCAGGCCAAGCAGGTGATCTACCACTGAGCCATGGCCTCTCCCTGTTTTGGGATGGTTGTGCCTCAATCGATCCCACCAATTGTGAAGAAGAAGAAGAAGAAGAAGAAGAAGAAGAAGAAGAAGAAGAAGAAGAAGAAGAAGAAGAAGAAGAAGAAGAAGAAGAAGAAGAAGAAGAATTGGATTTATACCCCGCCCTTCAGCCAGAGTCCCAGAACGGCTTACAATCTCCTTCCCTTCTTCTCCTCACAACAGACACCCTGTGAGGTAGGCGGGGTGGGGAGAGCTCTGAGAGAACTGTGACTGGCCCAAGGTCACCCTGCTGGCTTTCTGTGAAGGTCTGGTGAATCAATCCAAGTTCTCCAGATTAGAGTCCGCCGCTCTTCACCACCACACCAATTATCTGATCCCTTTTGAGATTTGGAATGAAATGTTACGTCACGTGGTGCTCTTTGTCCCAGAAGTGCACTGCATTTTCTGTGGAACCGCTGATTGGACAAGGAGACCGATCCCACCCCGAGAGGCCCTGGTTGGGTCCTTGCGTTGCAGCTTCGTCTCTGTGGCTCATTCGTTCCGTTATAACTGCAAATGTGCATTTCCATCAGAACATCCCTTTGGAGTTACTCCTTCCTTGGAAATGGCAATAAACGTGCTCCTATGATTATCTTCTTGGAGAAACAGGGTTGTTGTTTTTTCTAAGTACCCTGGAAATTAAAATGTCATCGTTATGTATTTAATCTTAATGTATATATTTAATCTCGGTATATATTTACTCTTACATTGCCCTGACCTCGATGGGTCAGTCTCATGACATCTTGGAAGCTAAACTGTGTCGGTCCCGGTTAGAACTTGGATGGGAGACCCCCAAGGAAGCCCAGGGTTGCTACGCAGAGGCAGGCAAGGGCAAACCATCTCTGCTCCTCTCTTGCTCTGACCTGCACGGCCCACGCTAAGCCGATCTCGGCAGATCTCGGAAGCTAAGCCAGGCTGGTCCTGGTTAGTACAATCCTAGAATCACACAGAGTAGGAAGGGTCGATAGAGACCATCTAGTCCACCCCCCTGCCCAAGGCAGGACCAGCCTAGAGCATCTCTGACAAGTGTTTGTCCAGCCGCTGCTTAAAGACTGCCTGCGAGGGGCAGCTGATTCTGCCATTGCACAACTCTCACTGTCAAAATGTTTTTCCAGAGATCCAGCTGGTAGAATCATAGAATCACAGAGAGTTGGAAGGGGCCATACAGACCCTCTAGTCCAGCCCCCTGCCCAATGCAGGACCATCCTAAAGCATCCCTGAGAAATATCTGTCCAGCCTCTTTTCGAATGCTGTCCGTGAAGGGGAGCTCACCACCACCTCCCTCGGCAGCTGATTCCACCTCTGAAGAACCACTCTGTGACCGTGAAAAAGTTCTTCCTAATATCCAGCCAATACCCTTTCTGCATGTAGTTTAAACCCGTTGCTTCGGGTCCTCTCCTCTGCTGCCAACCAGAACAGCTCCTGGCCCTCCTCCAAAGGACGGCCTTCCAAATGTTTAAAGAGAGCCATCATGCCCCCCCCCAATCTCCTCTTCTCCAAACTAAACATTCCCAAGTAGTCCCTCAGCCTTTCCTCGATGGGCTCCAGTCTCCAGACCCCGATCGTCCTCGTCGCTCTCTTCTGCACCCTCTCGGTTTTGCCCACGTCCTTTTTGAAGTGAGGCCTCCAGAACGGCACACGGGACTCCAGGTGCGGCCTGACCAAGGCAATATATACAGAGGGGCTACGACCTCCTGCGATTTCGAGGCTACGGCCCTTTTAGTATTTGGATGGGAGACCCCCCAGGAATGCTAGAATCGCTATGCAGAGGCAGGCAGTGGCAAACCCACCTCTGGACATCTCTTGCCTTGACCTGGATGGCCCAGGCTAACTCAGTCTCATCACATCTTGGAAGCTAAGCAGGGTCAGCCCTGGTTAGTCCTTGGATGGGAGACCACCGGGGAAGGCTCTGCAGGAGAAGGCAATGGCAAACCACCTCTGCATGTCTTTGGCCCTGACCCCGGTGGCCCAGGCCAGTCTCCTCAGATCTCAGGGTCAGGGCTGGCTGGCGTTAGGATGGGAGGCCACCAAGGAATTTGGGGGTCACTCCACAAAGGCAGGCAATGGCCAGACGCCTCTGGACATCTCTTGGCTTGGAAACGGTCTGGGGCTGTCTTAACTCAGCGGCTTCTGGAACCCCTCCCGCCCCCAAGCCCTAACACAGGAGAGTCCTGCAGAATGCAAATGCCTCCACTAGCGGTACAGACCTGGGGGACTCAGCCCCTTGCTTTACTCTTCCGTCTGACCCGGCTTTGAGCCGTTCCATCTTTGGACGTGAGCCTCTTCCTTTGGGCTGAGGGGGGCAGATGCTTTTTGCGTTCTGCATTACGTGTAAACCCTTGAGTTGATCTCCCAGTTCAGAGAGCGTCTCCGAGCACGTCGCTCACAGTGTCTATCGGTCCTACAACTGGATGTCCCTTGCTCCTTTCTTCTCTTCCGCAGAGCTGCGTGTGTTTCCGGACCGGTTTGTGATTTGCGTCACGAGACTTGAATCCAGCTCACCGCTTCGCATCGGGGACCGTGTGGCACTGGTACGTATGAAAGGGGTATCAGCAAACAGGACTTTTTTACTGTGTTGCTGCTCAGAAGCGTGGGTGGTTTTCTATAGGCCTCTGCCATTCAGAGATTCTTGGGAGGTGCTTGGAATGGAAAATGTTACATAAGGACTCGGGCCAGGCTGTTTTAAAACTTGGAATAAAAACGGGCCTCTGGATTCATAAGCTCCACACCCAGGGAGAGAAAATGCCGAGACCTTGTGGGAAGCTGAGCCCTTTTGAAAACGGGTCTCTTCCTTAAGGTGCAGGAATAAGGACCTTTGTAGCAATGCTTTTAACATAACCTTTTTCAGATAACAAATTTTGAATATATGTATTTACCCGGATGTCCGTACCCCCTTATTCTTCCCAACATCATTCTCGCTCTCCTCCATTTTATCCTGACAACAGCAGCCCTGTAAGGTAGGCGAGGTGAAGAGAGAGTCATTGGCCCAGGGTTACCTTTCCATGGCAGAGGGGGGATGCAAGCCAGGGCCTCTCAGACCCCAAACCAGCATGCTCCGTACTTAAGCTAAATTTGTATAAAGTCTGAGTCCAGTCAGGCACCTTGAAGACCAACAAAGTTTAATTCTGGGTATAAGCTTCCGGGTGCGTGCTTCGAAGTGTGCATTCTTTGAAGTGTGCACGCAAACGAAAGCTGAAACCCAGAATAAAACTTTGCTGGTCTTCAAGGTGCCTGACTGGACTCGGACGTTGTTCTGCCGCTTCAGAGCAGTGTTCCCTCTAAGCTGAGTCCGTGTGAGCGAGCTCACAGCTTTTTAGCCTCAGGCTCACACACTTTTGTCTCCACTCAGGAAGTATGTGGCTCCAGAGCAAACTAACTTGTGCAGCAGCCAAATCACTTGCTCACAACTTTAATGTCGGGAGCTCACAAAGTAGAATTTTTGCTCACAAGACTCTGCAACTTAGAGAGAGCATTGGTCCAGACCGACACGGCAACCCACCTGAATTCGTATTTGTATGTTTTGCAACTCAGAGGTTGTCCTTACGATTCGCAAATCGTCTGTGGCATCCAGAGAGCTGTTCCCGTTCTGGGGAGTTAGTAACCTTAATGTTATTCTTCTTACGGGACTCACTAGGGCGGGGAACACTCGTGCGTTCACTTGGAGCTCACCCACCTCTGAAGACGGCCTCCCCAGCCGGCGTGTTAACTACAGTCCCTTTCATGAGTCAGGCGGCGTCTGTGGTGACTCAGCCCTTTCAAACCTGGCTCAGCTCCTCGCTGTCGGCACACGAGCCAGGAGGAACAGAACTTGCTCCGGGGCTGGTGAGGAGGCCTCCAGGTACGAGGGCAGGAGCCCGTGGTTCAGGGGGGGCGCGTGGTGTCTCCTGGTTTTTTAAAAAAGGATTAGGTTGTAAGCAAAAGAGAGCTGCTGCCAGTCAGAGCAGGCAGTTCTGGGGGAGTTGGCCGTGGCTCAGTAGTAGAGCTTCTGCTTTGCCTGCAGAAGGCCCAAGGCTCAGTCCCTGGCATCCCCAGTGGAAAAGGCAGGGGTCATTTCCTGTGGGAGCGCACAGGAGCGGGGCTCCGGCAATAGGGAGCCCAGGGGGCGGGCACATGCAACAAGCCCCACCCCCTGCTCCCAGCAGCCCTCTGTTGGGCCACGAGGAGCAAGAAGTTGCCCCCCGGCCCGCCTTCAGGTACAAGCTCTCCCTCCTCTGTGAGGGCGGATCTGCGCGTTCCCCCCCCCCAATAGCTAGCAATCCAAAACAGTCCAGTGGAGCCTGAGCAGTGGGTGTCGCCTTCTGACACACTTCCGGTGATGTCAGGGGGTATGGCATTTGCAAATAGGTTATGCTAATGAGCTCCTGCACCTCTTTTTCTACGAAATGACCCCCGGGAAAGGGCTTCAGACAGCCGGGGAGGGGGGGCATCCAACCTGATTAAAAAGAGGGAGGGAGGGTCCTCTTTGACCACCCAAAAAGATTATTCTGGGGGTCACGGAACTGGCATGTGAGGCGGAGGCTGTGGTAAGCCAAGAAGCTGGGCGAGATTGAGTGGGAAACCTGGCAGGATCCACTCCCTGCAAGGCTGGGAAGGGAGGACACGGCCTGAACGGCCACCTGTCAGGTTAGAAGGCAGCGGATTTGGAGGACCCACACTCCAGCTCAGAAGGAGGCCGTCCCCTGCATCTGCGCTTCCAGTTCCGTTTTCTTCCTGACGTGTGTCTGCCTGTACTTAAGATGTTGTGTATTCCAAAGCTGCCATGGAATGCAAGATGTATGTGAAACATCTCATTGACTCGTAATGTAAAGCTTCGTCCTGGGCTAGGATCCAAATACATCCAATCATGTTACTAGCCCAGGAAGCACCTAACCAATCACCTTCTAGCAAGCTCCCTGAGCGGGAACATCTGTGATTGGTCCTTATGGGAACAACCTTATTGGTTGGTATTTGTACAGTGGGTGTGGCTACATTAGCCGGGAATGTTTAAAAGCAGGACAGCTGCAATGTCAAGGCTATTCTGGCTATGTGATGTTGATCCGTGTTGGAGTTGTGTTCGAGTGGAAGAATAAAGTTGTGTTCTTGCTGAATCACTCTCCGACTGCTTTGTTTAAGCGAGCGACTTAACCGAAGAACAATGTTTGAGTCCAGGGGCACCTTTAAGACCAACAAAGTTTTACTCAGGTACAAGCTCTCCCTGCTCTGCGAGGACAGATCTCCACGTCCCCCCCCCCAGTAGCTAGCAATCCAAAACAGTCCAGTGGAGCCTGAGCGGTGGGTGTTGCCTTCTGACACACTTCCGGTGATGTCAGGGGGTGTGGCATATGCAAATGAGTTATGCTAATGAGCTCCTGCACCTCTTTTTCTACGAAATGACCCCTGGTATAAGCTATATCTAGGGGGCCGCAATGGCTCAAGTGGTTAAGACGCTGAACTGCAGACCGGAAGGTCGGTAGTTCAGCAGTTCAAGACCCAAGTGCCGCATGCCGGAGTGAGCTCCTGTCTCTAGTTCCAGCCCCTGCCAACCTATCAGTTCGAAAGCAAGAAACTGCAGGTAGATAAATAGGTACTGCTTCAGTTGGAAGGTAACAGCGTTCCGTGCAACGCGGTACTTAGTCATGCCGGCCACATGACCACAGAGAAGTCTCCGGACAGCGCTGGCCCTTCGGCTTGGAAACGAAGATGAGCACCGCCCCCTAGAGTTGGATTCGACTGGCTTTCGAGGAAGGGAAACCTTTGCCTTTACCTAAGCTATACCTTAAATTAAACTTGATTAGTGTTCAAGGTGCCCGACTGGACTCAGACTGTGTCCTGCTGCTTCAGACCAAGACAGCCGACCCACCTGAATCTGCCTGTGCTGAAGTTGGCAGGGTCTGTGTTGTCTTGGGTTTAGAATCGTTGGTCTCGGGTGCCACTAAAATCCCCTCTTTGAGCCAGCACTTTTGCAGCTGGGATCCGGCCTTAGTATCCGGGAAGACAAATGACCGGGGGGGGGGCTACTGTGGGGGTGGACACGGCTGCATTTTTGTAATATATTGAAAGTTTGCAAGAATCTGTGTGAGAAGTGTTGTGTGGACAGCGCAAAGCATTTTTTCCAAAAAATCCCTGTCGAAAGATGCATGTGTTCCCAGGGTATGTAGTAACGGTCGCTCCCCGAGGTATTTTCTAGGAAGGAAGGATGTAGGTGGCGTTCTCATCTTGTGGTTGAGGTTTGAGTCTCTTCTGCCCGTCGTTCATACCAGCGTGTTCCTGATCCAGGGGGTGCAGAGTTACAGTTCTTCCGTTCCCACCCACCCCCCAGCTCTTGTTTTTTTCCTTATAGTTATGGGCAGGGGTCATTTCGTAGAAAAAGAGGTGCAGGAGCTCATTAGCATAACTCATTAGCATAACTTATTTGCATATGCCACACCCCCTGACATCACCGGAAGTGTGTCAGAAGGCAACACCCACCGCTCAGGCTCCACTGGACTGTTTTGGATTGCTAGCTATGGGGGGGGGGGAGGGGGGACAT
>NW_015163145.1:136045-137222 GCF_001447785.1 Gekko japonicus
GGGAGAGCTTGTACCTGAATAAAACTTGGTCTTACAGGTGCCACTGGACTGTTTTGGATTGCTAGCTGGGGGGGGGGGCGTGCAGATCTGTCCTCACGGAGGAGGGAGAGCTTGTACCTGAAGAAAACTTGGTCTTAAAGGTGCCACTGGACTGTTTTGGATTGCTATTTATGGGGGGGGTGGATGTGCAGATGTGTCCTCACGGAGGAGGGAGAGCTTGTACCTGAATAAAACTTGGTCTTAAAGGTGCCGCTGGACTGTTTTGGACCGGGGGGCTGGGGGGGGGGGCTCTGCAGCTTACCTGGCTGCTTCTTGCTCTGACTGAGGGCTGCTGGGAGCAGGGTTTGGGGCTTGTTGCATGTGCCCACCCCCTGGGCTCTTTACTGCCGGAGCTCCGCTCCTGTGCGCTCCTGCAGGAAATGACCCCTGGTTACAGGAATGACAAATCATGCCCAGTGTCTCATACCCTCTCATATATGGGATGGCAAAGGTGAAAATGTGTGTGTCAATGTTCACCTCTCTTAGTGTTTTGGAATAAGCTTTGTTGCAGTCTCGTGCCAAGTATCAATCTGTATTCCTTCAGTGGTTCTAGAGCTGGTGAGAATCTGCCTCCGTTTTGCACATTTTATCGTTGGGCAGTCTGCCAGTGGAAGAATTTTCATATTGTCATCTGTAACAATCGAACATGGAAGCCTTTTCCCCATTGAATCTTGCCATTTTTCAGCTGTGTTCCCCCCCCCTCCTTTTTTGGGGGGACCCCTTTATTCTCATTTAACATCCTTTTTTGGAAATATGCTCATACAAACTGAAAAGGCCATAGTACACTTTTTGGACTGAGTTACGGAGTCAAGGAGGAGCTCTCCTTCGCCATCAGGGACTGGTGGGAGTGTTCCCTGCTTCACCAGATATTTTTTTAAAAAAATAATAATAATTGTTGCTTCCTGTTACCCTTCACTTTGGTGGTCTTTCATACATTGTTTACATGTTCTTAGAATTTCCTATGTAGGAAATGGGTTATAAATTCTGAAATGCGCCTTGCCTTTTGAAGAATAAAGCACTGCTTTAAAATAACTCCAAAACAGAATGCTGAGCGAGAACTTTGAGAGATTTATGGGACAGGTTTTTGACAAGAAATATCCACTGCAAAGAAACCCCCCACTTTTTTTTTTAGTGGAAA
>NW_015163145.1:137278-160921 GCF_001447785.1 Gekko japonicus
AAACAGCTTTCAAAGTAGATGCCGTCTCCCATTTCTTATTGCCGGGCAAAGTATCGTTGCCTTATGAAAACGTTTAGAAAGTGTGGAGCTAACGTTACCACGGGGGAAATGTGAATTCCGGGAGCTCTTTTTCCTGGCCAGAGAAGCAGGCGGCCTCAAGGGGATATTAGAGGATCAAGGGCCTGCGTACACCGAGGAAGAAGGCTGAGCGTCTTTCTGTACCACTGCGCCCTCTCTGGTCTCTCGATTCTAAGCTGTCTTAGGGGGTGAATATAGATCCAGGTGGGGTCACCGTGTTGGCCTGAAGCAGCAGCAGAGCAAAGTTTGAGTCTAGTCAGGCACCTTGGGAGGCTGCAAAAAATTAATTATAATAAGGCTTGGTCAAAGATAATAAAGAAACTGAAGGAGTGGAAAAACAAGAATTTGAGTATTTTAGGGAACTCCCACTGTTGACCCCCCCCAAGCACCAAGAATACAGACCATCACTTGCCCCAGACATAAGGACATAAGAGAAGCCAATGGTTGGATCAGGCCAATGGCCCATCCAGTCCAACACTCTGGGTCACACAGTGGCCAAATATACCAGGTGCCTCCAGGAGGTCCACCAGTGGGGCCAGAACTCCAGAAGCCCTCCCACTCTTGCCCCCACCCCCAAGCACCAAGAATACAGAGCATTACTGCCCCATACATAAGAATGCAAGAGAAGCCAATGCTGGATCTGGCCAATGGCCCATCCAGTCCAACACTCTGTGTCACACAGTGGCCAGAAATACCAGGTGCCATCAGGAGGTCCAGCAGTGGGGCCAGGACACTAGAAGCCCTTCCACTGTTGCCCCCCCCTCCAGCACCAAGAATACAGAGCATCACTTGCCCCAGACCGAGAGGCCAGGGCACTAGAAGCCCTCCCACTGTTGCCCCCCTCCAGCACCAAGAATACAGAGCATCCGTTGGCCCAGACCGAGAGTCCCCATAGCTGTTTGTTCCGGATGCACTTAAATGGGGAATCAATTAATCGCACCTTCGCACTGAGGGCTCCCTATGGAGTGTGCGAAGATGCGCATACTGAGAAGGGGGGGAAACGGCACGGAGTCGGGATGGCCTGATCAGACCATCCCGATGCCATGAGAGCGCGCTGGAGCAATCACACGGGAAAGTCCATCCGTGGCCCGTAGCAACCCGTTTGCTACCGGACTTTTCCCTGGTGTCTTCTTACTCCGCTTCTGCGGTGGAGCAAAATGGGTTGCTGACGGGTGTGGGGCGCTTCCCAGATGTTCATGTCTGACCGTGCCCTTTAAATCCGCCCAGCATTTGTTCGTATGGCACAGCTAATTGTGTGTGTGACTGCGCCCAATATGGCTTAAACGTGGACATAAGGGAAAAAATTTAAAACCTACGTGTGAAATAAACAAAATTCAGAACTACACTGAGGGCGGCAAAACCATAACTATAAAGGAAGCAAAGTCTAGATCCGAGATAAATCATTTTTTTAATATATACAGATACGTTTGTGTTTGTTCATACAAGGTTGCATGCATAGAAATGTGCACACGAACATGGATCTGTCGAGATCCCTGATGTGCGCAATAAATAAATCCTGGATAAGCAGCATTGGCTCTGGCTTGTTTCTGACACTGCTGGCTTTAATTTGGTGCGTAATCTTCTCAGCAATGAGAAAATCTTACATTTTGCCAAGCTGTTGAAGGATGGAGGGGGGGGGGGAGTTCCGCTTCTTATTTTTGCCAACTCTGACTTAGCCGCTTGCAGTAAATAATAAATAAAGGCAGATTGTGACTTGGAGCTGAGCTCACTAGACTTTTAAGGGAGGGGGGAATGCTTTAAATCAAGATTTATTTAGGGTTGCTTTTTTTTTTTTAATGGCCTTGTATTGCAACTCCTTGGCCTGTATCTAATCATCCACACATGGAAGGTGGCGATTTCTCTCTGTCTCTGTCTGTTCCTCCGGCCTCTTCGGAAAGTTCACTCCCAGTGTCCCAGGAGCTGAAGAGAGGAAGAGTCACTTGGGTTGGAGGGGGGGAACTCCTGGGGGGCCTTGGGCCCACGGATGGTTGGAGACGAGCAATCTCCAGATGGGACCTGGAGATCTCCCGCTGTTACAATTGATCTCCAGATGACAGAGATCAGTTCCCCTGGAGAAAATGGCTGCTTTGGAGGGTAGACCCTATGACATTATACCTGCTGAGTCCTTCCGCCCCCCCGCCCAATGGTGCCCTCCACAGGATCCACCCCCCAAATCTCCAGGTATTTCCCTCCTTAGAGCTGGCAACCCTACATTCCCCTCAGTGCCTGTTGGACTAGATCCCGTTGTATTGCTTTCACAACGAGCTTTACTGCTAGTCTATATATATATATATAAAAGGCTAGCCGTATTCCCAGACTCACCTTTTACCTGATTGGGCCAGCCTTTCAAGGTTATTTGCATATGCAGGCTGATTGGGCCTGACTCCATTCCACACATCATCCTCTCCCCACCCCCCATAGCCAGTTGACAGAGGTCGTTTGCATATGTGGCCTGATAGGCCCTTGCCTCCAGCATTCTAAACAGTTTGCTGTTGCTGTTGGGAGTCATTGAATGGGTCCTGAGGTAGAATACATCTCCCAGTCTTCCCCTAAACACTCACTGGGGCTACCAATCTCCTTGTGGGGCCTGGAGATCTCCCGGAAATCACCGTGTTCCCCAGCCACAGCACATCATTTCCCCTAAAGAAAATTTCCTAGCTATTACAATTGATCTCCAATTGACCAAGATCAGTTCTGGAGAAAATGGCTGCTTTGGGCAGTGGACTCTATGGCATTATACCCTGCACAGAGGTCCCTCCGCCCCCCCCAAACCTTGCCCTCCCCAGGCTCTACCCCTCAAATCTACAGGTCTGACCCTCCCCTTAGTATTGCCAGCCTCCAGGCAGCACCTGGAGATCTCCAAGATCAGTTCTCCTGGAGAAAATAGCTGATTTGGGCAGTGGACTCTATCGCATTATACCCTGCACTGCGGTCACTCCCCACCCCAAACCCTTCCTTCCCCGGGCTCTACCCCTCAAATCTGCAGGTATTTCCCAACCCAGAGTTGGCAGCCCTGTAACTGGCTATGGAACTGCTTTCCAGACCCTTGGAACCCAGAAGACATGGCATAGTAGGAGGTGCTTTTCTACCTTAGCTGCCACTGCATAGCCCCAAATCAATATAAGTCAGGGGTGGAAGGAACCACATCTGTTGCCATGAGGCTGTCCTCCTATATGACCCACTTGGGGCAGCAGAATGACTTGAAACAGCCCTGCCTTATAGCTAAGCAGAAGGAAATAAACACGGCTTGCCTCCCTCTATTTCCCCCTTCCCTCTACCGCCCCATCAGCCACAGTTGGGACACTCACCTGGAGCTTCTTTCTAGAGCTCGTTGCATTTCTTCCCACAATGGGCTTTACTCTTAGTTTATTTCTATATTTATAAGAGTGGAGATTCCATCCTGGCTCTCCCAACCACCATGCCATGCTGACTCTCGGTCCTTCTCCTTCCAAACTTCCAATTAAATATGGAAAGAAAATTGACAGAATTCGTACATTCACCAATATCACCCCCCCCCCCCAGGACTTTCATTATTTCAACAGTCTGGTGTGATTGTTTTGATCCTTAATGCATAGATCTGTATATTTTTAAAAGCCTCACTCTTCCTGTTGTCAAGATAAATTAATATGTGATACAAGGAATTACTAGCTGTTGGTCTACATTGTGGTCAATGCTCCCTGTAAGCTGTGGAGAGTCCTGTGAGCAAAACTCCTACTCTGTGAGCTGCTGGCATTAAAGTTCTGAGCGAGCGATTTGGCTGCTGCATAAATTAGTTTGCTCTGGAGCCCTCCTTCCTGAGCTCAGGCAAAAATGTGTGAGACGGAGGTTAGAAAACTGAGCTAACTCACACTAGGAGCTGCGGTGGCTCAAGTGGTTAAGACGCTGAACTGCGCGGTAGTTTAGCAGTTCGAGATCCGGGTGCCGCATGACGGAGGGAGCTCCCATCTCTAGTTCCAGCTCCTGCCAACCTAGCAGTCCGAAAGCAAGAAATTACAAGTAGATAAATAGGTACCACTTCGGTGGGAAGGTAACAGCGTTCCGTGCACCTTGGTGTTTAGTCATGCCAGCCACATGACCACGGAAACGTCTTCGGACAGCGCTGGCTCTTCGGCTTTGAAACGGAGATGAGCACCGCAACCCTAGAGTCGGATTCGACTGGCTTTCGAGCAAGGGAGACCTTTACCTTTAGCTCACACTCACTCCGCTTAGAGGGAACACTGATTGTGGTGTGTATCTAGTGCTGTTGCTTGTGCAAGTGGAATTGCTCCAAGGGAGCTTGCATCTCCACTTGAGCATCGCTGGGTCCAACTCAGGTCATGGGGAAGGGGGAAGCATCCCCTCCCCCCGTGCTTATTCTCTCCTGCACCTTCCTGCTTTTCACTAATGTTATTGGGACCCCAGAGACTGCCTGGTTAGGCGTCATTCTGCCTGACAGTATTGCTTGGTTGCTCTTCTTCTTGGCTGTGATGAGCCTTGCTAATGAAACTCAGTGTTTGTCATCACACCCACTTATCTAAACCGAATTCAAAACATACGGTAGGCTTGGAAGACTATTTTTATCTCACTTGTGTGCCTTCTCGGGAGGAGGAAAACACGGTATGTTTCAGAAACAAGCAGTCGTCTTGTGGCATCTCCGAAGAATATCAATACTTCCGTCATAGGCAATCTGTTAGCCTTTGAGATTTCTTTTTTAAACTTTCTGCTGTAGTGGATAGCAGGGGGGCTACGCTCTCCGTAATTGGTATGGGAAGCGGCCGGTGCGGTAAATTAAAAAAGCACCACAGACAATTAAACAGCTAAGGAGATGCAAAACTCCAGAGGCGGCTGGGGGCTTGAATTTCGTTTGCATCTCTTTCAGGGAATGTTTCCTTGGCTCCTTCCCACTGACCTCTGCCCTCTTTTTGTCTTATCAAGGAACAATAGATCCATTCTCTGCAGATATTCCCTCTGAATTTGCGATCTTGAGACAGAGGAAGTCATCGCGTGGCATCCGGGGTGATTCATGCCTCAGATAACATCTTAGCTTTGGAAAAGTCATGTCAAAGTGTGCATTGCATCAATCTCAGAAGCATATAAATCTACGTCTAGCCATCAGTTATTGTTCTGGGGCAGCACAAGGGAAGCACTGTTTTCACTTAGTACAGCCCAAGCAGGTACATCAGTCCAGCCGGGTTATTGAACAATCTTGTTTTGGGTTTTTTTAGTTCCTTGGCGTACCTTGGAAGAGGAATTCGATGCCCAACAGGTAGCTGGCCCAGTAAAAATACATCCTAAAGTTCCAAAGACCTGACATGAATAACCCCAGCTAGCCCAGCCTCACCAGATCTCAGGAGTTCAGCAGGGTTGAGCCTGGCTAGAATTCGGATGGGAGACCACCTAGGGAGTCCAGGGTTGCTACGCAGAGGCAGGGGATGGCAAAGCACCGCATTCCATCTCTGCCTTGACCTGAATAGCCCAGGTGAGCCTGCTCTCATCAGATCTTGGAAACCGAGCCAAACTGGCCCTGGTTGTTATTATTTGGGTAGGAGATGTCAGAGCCTTGGAGCTACCGGGAAACAACAACAGCCCTTCAAAGAAGTGTCAGTTTATTGATCCAGTAAAGCCGAGTCATCCATACTACGCTTACGGTGTCAGAACTGAGAGTCAAAGTGGGAAAGGGTCAATTATACTCGGTTCAAAGCAAGGGCTCCTGAGGGACTGGCCCAATCAGGGGAACGGGCTTAACGCGCCTAGAAGCAATGAACACATATTCCCAGGGGAAGCAGAGGAGCAGACACCAAGGTCAAATAGCAATAAAGCAGTCTCGGAGAACTGAAACCTAAAATACCAAACCTGGGAAGAGACGGAGCTCAACTCCCCTGCCCCCCCCCACCGGGTGCCAGGGCAGCGTAGCTGACAAGAGACCCTCCGAGGGATGCCAGAATTGCGACGTGGAGGCATCTCTGAACATCTCTTGCCTTGAAAACCTTACAGGGTTGCCATAGGTTGGATGTGACCTGATGACGCCTCTCACCACACCAGAGGTCCAAAACTTCACTTGGGCTGTGTAATCATTTGTCTTATGCCGGGTAACGCTAACATTTGTTCCCATTTCTGTATCATTTTCATATAATGATGACAACAAAACTTATAGAATCACAGAATCATAGAATGTTAGAGTTGGAAGGGACCTTGCAGGTCATCTAGTCCAACCCCCCTGCACTCTGCGGGAGCAGAGCTGAAAGACAGCCCTGCAACATACCCGAAAGATGGTCATCCAGCCTCCGCTTGAAAACGTCCAGTGAAGGAGCATCCACCACCACCACCCCAAGGCGGTCTGCTCCACTGCTCAACCACTCTCACAGTTAGGAAGTTTCTCCTGATATTTAGCCAGTAACGACTCCCTTGTAATTTCCACCCATTAGATCTAGTCTTGCAATCCGGAGCAAGAGAGAACAGATCCACTCCAACATCTACATGACAGCCCTTCAGATACTTGAAGACTGCAATCATGTCCCCTCTAAGCCTTCTCTTTCCCAGGCTAAACAGACCCAACTCTTTCAGCCTTTCCTCATAAGGCTTGGATTCCAACCCTCTCACCATCCTGGTTGCCCTCTTCTGGACACGCTCGAGCTTGTCAACATCCTTCCTACAATGTGGTGCCCAAAACTGGACACAGGACTCTAGGTGAGGCCTGACCATAGCAGGATAGAGCGGAACAACCACCTCCTGTGATCTGGACACAAGGCTTCCGTAAATGCACCCAAAGATTGCATTCGCTTCTAACAAAGCCATGTTACTGCTGACCAAATCCACGTTCCTGCTTGTTGCTTCGTTGCTGTCTTTA
This sequence comes from Gekko japonicus, assembly GCF_001447785.1. Lineage (NCBI taxonomy): Eukaryota > Metazoa > Chordata > Lepidosauria > Squamata > Gekkonidae > Gekko > Gekko japonicus. Next base: position 144,183 of record NW_015163145.1, read on the forward strand.
TCCTCTTCCTGTTTCCTCGCCCAAGTCTGAAATAATTTTAGATGGAATGGAAAGGGTGAAGGTGTGTGTTTGCATCGAGTCAAGGGAGGGGTAGCCGTCACCGTGTCAGTCTGGGAGCCGGCTGTTGCTTTCATCTCTGCTGCCCTTGGTTTCTGGAGGATGACTTGGGAAGACGGTGTATAAACCGCATCACCTCCGTGGGCTGAGTAATGCCTAGCGAGCCCGTTAATGGCGATGAAACCTGTTTTTAGTTCTCAACATTCTGCTCTGATCTTAATTAAGAGAGGCCTCGTCTCAGTGCCATAATATTACAGGGGCATAAAAATACTCACAAGGCATTATGTTTATAAATATATGTGTGTGCATTTATTATATTATTATTATTATTATTATTATTATTATTATTATTATTATTATTATTATTATATTGGATTTATGACCCGCTCTTCTGAAGCCGGCGCAGAGCGGGTAACATCAATTTGTAAAACAGACAGCATTCTAAAACATTAAGAAATACAATAAATATATGAGGGATTATAATAATTACCATAAACGCAATAAGGTCCATAAAATACATCCACTATACAGCTAAGGAAAAGGGGCGTAGAATCCTATGGAGGAGCCCTATACAGTCGTCTGATAAGGAGGGGAGGGGGAGGCCGGTCGTAGATGAAACCCGTCAGGAAGGAGCCCGTCACTGCCCTCGGCCGTAAGCCTGGAGGAACAACTCTGTTTTGCAGACATTGCAGAACTACAACCAGTCCCATGGGGCCCAGATCTCTCCACCAAGGTCAGCATTGTCTACTCCAACTGGGAGCAGCTTTCCAGGGTCTCAGGCAGGGAAAGGTCTTTCTCATCACCTGCTGCCTGGTCCTTTTTTACTTGGAGATGCCAGGCGTTGAACCTGGAAACTTCTGCATGTAATGCAAAGGCTCTTCCACTGAGCCATGGCCCCTCACACGAAGCCGACTTATATTGAATCAGACCATTGGTCTATTCAAGGTCAGTATTTTCTGCTGTGACTAGAAGCTGCTCTCCAGGGTCTCAGGTGGAGGTCTTTCACATCACCTACTGCCTGGTCCTTTTTAAGTGGAGATGCTCCTGGGGATTGAAACTGGGACCTTCTGCACGCCAAGCAGAGGCTCTGCCACTGAGCCACAGCCCCTCTTTACAGCTCTCCAGGTCCTCAGGCGGAGGTCTTTCCCATCACCTCCTGCCTGATCCTTTTTAACTGGAGATGCCGGGGATTGAACCTGGGGGTCTTCTGCATGCCAAGCAGATGCTCTGCCACTGAGCCACAGCCCCTCTTTACAGCTCTCCAGTGAAAATTCTACTTTGTGGGCTACGGGCATTAAAGTTGTGAGGAGGCAATCTGGCTACTGCATCAATCAGTTTGCTCTGGAGCCCTCCTTCCTGAGCTCAGACAAAAATGTGTGAGCTGGAGGCTAAAGAACTGTGAGCTAGCTCACACTAACTCAGCTTAGAGGGAACAATGGGGGGGGACCCTTCTGGGAGAGCCTTCTGCAGAATGCCTTGCATCCTGTCTCGCTTGGCCTTAAGTCAACACATCCCGTGGCAGTGAAATCCATTAGTCATGCGCTGTCTGAAGGACTTTCTCCTGTCTGTCTTGAGTCTGTTGACATTCCTTTTCACTGGGTGACCCCAGAGGTCTCCCCCTTGTGTGCGAGACAACGTTCCCTCTCCCCTTTCTCCGCCTGTATTACATTTAGAGGATTGGCGTGCCACACCTCCCCCGACACCTGCTCAAGGTGTGTGACCGGACAACTGAAAACGGCACCACAAAACCCTACAAGAGCAACAGCATGAAATTATCAAAATGGGAAAAAAACATGTCAAGGGATAGAACAGCCTTTTAAAAAGTCATCGGTCTGGAAGCAGGCCACGAAAACCTACAAAAGATGGAACCGCCCGAGTTAAATAACGATCAAGCGCTTTCAAGTCGCAACCAGCTCGTGGCAACCGCCCCCCCTTCCCTGTAGGGTTTCCAAGACAAGAGAGGAGCAGAGGTGGTTTCGCCTTGCCTGCCTCTGCGTGGCGACCCTGGGCTTCCTTGGTGGTCTCCCCTCCAAGCACAAAACATGGACGACCCTACTTAGCTTCTGAGATCTCATGACATCTGGCAGAAGAAGAAGATGATGAGATTGGATGCCCTTCACTCGGAGTCTCAGAGCAGCTTACAATCACCTTTCCCTTCCCATCCCCACAGCAAACAGACACCCTGTGAGGTTGGTGGGGCTGAGAGAGCTCTGACAGAACTATGGCTTTTCCAAGGGCATCCAGCAGGTGCATGGGGAGGAGTGGGGAATCAAACCCGGTTCTCCCAGATTAGAGTCCGCGCGCTTCACCACTACACTACACCAAAGACATTCAGAACTGGTTTGCTGTTGCCTGCTGGTGTGACCTTACTGACAGGAGCTGTCCTTGAAAAAGAGCCGTTTCCGTCAGAGCTCTCTCAGCCCCACCTACCTCACAGGGTGTCTGTGGTGGGGAGGGGAACGGAGAGGAGTTTGTCAGCCGCCCTGAGGCTCCGAGGGAAGGGCAGGGGGTATAAATCCAGTCTCCTCCTCCTCCTCCTCTTCTCTGTAGGAGCCCTGGACTTCCTTGGTGGTCTCCCATCCCAAGTACTAACCAGGCAAGGCGGGATATAAATCGAAATAAATAAATAAATAAATAAATAAAACAAGCAGGGATGAGCCTACGTAGGTTCGGAGAGCCGACGAGATCGGGCTGGCCTTTTAGGCCAAGGGAAATCGTGGACTTCCTCCGTGGCCTCTCACCCGAGTATTCACCAGGGCTGCCCTTGCTTAGCTATTCTCTGACAAGCCTGGGCTAGCCTGTGTTATTCGGGCTGCTGCCCCACTGGAGAGCCTGGGTAAAAAGACGCGTTTTGGCCTCGTGCCTAAAATAAAGGAGGGTAAATTCCAGGCAAGGGCTGCGGTGGCTCAAGTGGTTAAGATGCTGAGCTGCAGACCGGAAGGTCGGTAGTTCAGCAGTTCAAGACCCGAGTGCTGCGTGACAGAGTGAGCTCCCGTCTCTGGCCCCAGTTCCTGCCAACCTAGCAGTTCGAAAGCAAGACATTGCAAGTAGATAAATAGGTACCGCTTCGGGGGGAAGGTAACAGCGTTCCGTGAGCCTCGGCATCTAGTCATGCCGGCCACATGACCACGGAAACGTCTTCGGACAGCGCTGGCTCTTCGGCCTGGAAACAGAGATGAGCGCCGCAACCCTAGAGTCGGATTTGACTGGCTTTCGAGCAAGGGAAACCTTTACCTAAATTCCAGGCAAACCTCAAAGGGGCCGGGCATTCCACAGGCCAGTGGCTGACACTGGACATGTGCTGTCCCTAGTCACCGGCTACCTCACTTCTGCAGGCGGGGAACCCAGAAGGCAGTGCTGACATGCGGGAGTGTTCCCTCTAAGCTGAGTGAGTGTGAGCCGGCTCACACTTTTTTAGCCTCCGGCTCACACATTTTTGTCTCCGCTCAGGAAGGAGGGCTCCAGAGCAAACTAATTTACGCAGCAGCCAAATCGCTCGCTCACAACGTCAATGCCAGGAGCTCACAAAGTAGAATTTTTGCTCACAAGATTCCACAGCTTAGAGGGAGCACTGCAGCTGGACAATACTGTTTATAGTTTGTTTGTTTTTTTAAAAAAAAAGTCTTCACCTTCTTCCCGTTAGTAAAATTATTAGGCCACTATAAGCTTAAAAGGGAGCTGCGGTAGCTCAAGTGGTTAAGACGCTGAACTGCAGGCTGTGGAAGGTCAGTAGTTCAGCAGTTCGAGACCCGGGTGCCGCAGGATGGAGTGAGTTCCCATCTCTAGTTCCAGCTCTTTTTTTTAATGCCTGTAATATTTTTCTTTAATTATCTTAACTTGCTAAGAAAGAATTTGGGATTAGTAGACAGGACGAGAACAGATTTAATCTCTTTTCTTTCTTTCTTTCACAAACTTTGGCATTCCCACAGGAAATAAAGCCGTGTACCCCCTCCTCCAAAAAAACAAGCTATTTCTCTCTCTTTCTTTCTAATAACTAATTATTAAAGCAAATATCGCCATTAATATTCTGGTGCCGTTTTGGTACATCCACTGTACACTTAGTTGTTCTCCTCCTCCCCCCCCCCGTCCTGGAGCAGTTCCAGGCTCAGACCGTGTTTTTTTCTCTCTTCATCCCTCCTAAAAACAAGAGGCGCTCCGTTCCCACAGAGTCGTTCAACGGATGACTCATATTCCTTAGGTTAATTGTTCAGCTCTCAAAATATAGCACTTACAGGGTGTGGCTCCGAGAGGAAAATCTACTGTACTTATAGGGCAAGTCGAGAAGTGTTTTCACATATACATCATTTTCTCCTCTCTTTTTTTTTTAATTTTCCAGAGCTTTAACCCCTTTCTGTCACTTTTCTTTTTTTAAAAAAAGTAGGTCAGATATTTTGAAAACAAAACGAGTTTTTCACTTGACAAACGGCTGGTTTCAAAGCAAGTGTAGGCCAGGAGTGAATCGGCAATCCTGTTCTAGGACTTGAAGATTCTCTCTCGCGTGCCAATAAAGAGCCAATCTAGGGATCTCTCTCTCTCTGTGTTAACCCCTTCCCCCCTCCCGCGCACCCCAGGGGAAAGATACGTGAGAACTACTGCGTTATATGGAACTGCTCTGATCAGCTAAGCATGTGGAATCTCCATCTGCCCGAAGGGAATTTACACCAGTGGTGGAGGGTCTTCTTTCAGTTTGGTGTCGTGGTTAAGTGCAGGCGGACTCTAATCTGGGAGGATCGGGTTTGATTCCCCACTCCTCCACTTGCACCTGGCTGGATGACCTTGGGCAAGCCATAGTTCTGGTCAGAGCTGTTCTTGAAAAAGAGCCGTTTCTCTCAGAGCTCTCTCAGCCCCACCTGCCTCACAGGGTGTCTGTTGTGGGGAGGGGAAGGGAAAGGAGTTTGTCAGCCACTCTGAGACTCCCTTGGGTAGTGAAGGGTAGGGTATGAATCCAGTCTCCTTCTCCTCCAGAGGAAGGCTCTTGGTTGAAGGACTTGGCTGAGCAGGATTGCAGGACACTTCCAGGTGTCCCGGGAGAGGACCAGCTCTCCCCCGCTTTTAAGAGAAAGTGACTACCCTAAGACAGACTAACATGGCCACCCAGCTAGATATGGGAGATACACTGTTTTTTCCCACAGTTGGGAAAAATGACTTTTAAAAAACTTCAGTGCACCTGTAGGGGGGCTCTGAATTTTATTGATTGGGGGGGGGGGTGCTTTGCCATTTCCATAAATAAACATTCCAGTGCCCTATTAGACTGGCTTTGAAAGGCCTCGTTTTCATTGAGGTGATAAGCGGATCATGTCTGAGCAGGATCACTCAGGGCTGAAACAGACAAAAACTATCATCTCCATTCTGTCTCTAAGATCAATACAATGGGCTGGCTTCGGGCAGCCTCAGTTTGCCTCCAGGCTGTGCAGGGAAAGGAGAGGGTGCTTATCCCTTCAACCCGCATTGCTTGAAACCAGCTCCCCCACTCTGTTTTCAGTATTTTAAAGGAGAAATGCCCTTTAATAACATGCTTATGCCAAAACTAGAATGTTACCAGGGTTGTTTTGTGCCTCAGGTGTTGTGTGTGTGTGTGTACGTAGAGAAGGTAAACTGTAAGTGTTTTGTGTGAGTGCGTACAGACAGCTGCAAATGGCTGTACTTTGGGGATGTCGTTTGCTAATGCGCAGGTGACAGGGTCCTAAGAGGAAAAAGCTGGAGAGCAGCCATTTCTCAATGCATTCTGCCACAACATGTGCAGCAGGCGGAGAGATTTACCCCCAGACAGCGATCCGGGTTAAAAGAGGCATTATCCTTTCTCGTTCACACTGGAGTTGATGCCTCATCTAATACTGCTGCTTCTGATCTGCTGTTTCTCTAAGGACCCACATTTCTAAGAAGCGATTCTTTTTTTATTCAGATTTGTCCAATTAACTGAGGACACTTCCAGGCAGTGAAAATGTTTTTTTTTTAAATCAATCTGATTAATTAATTACACGCTGCAGCCCTATAATCAATAATCACTCCCATCTCTGTTGTGTCTTTCTCTATTTATGTCTGTAGTCATATGCAGCAACATCTCTCTGTGTCCCATGTAGCGAGTCTGGGAAAATCATGGGAATCGTTCGGAGATCCCCGGCCGAGACGGCTGCGCCACAACGTCTCTCTAATAATAAGGGACACAACAACGCCGCTGTCTGCTTCTCAGATTCCTGGCATTTGTCACAGTTTGAGCCGCAGAGACATTGACTGTTTGCCAGCAGTTTCTTCAGATAGCTTGGAAACTAGATTGTTGGCCTTGTTTTATTTGTGGTGCAATTTAATGGACCCAAAAAAAAAAGAAAGTATAGCAGAAGATTATTGCGGGGAAGTTGTGCCAAGGCGTCTGAGGCGTTAACAGGGATTTAAAGCACAGTTCCGTTTCCATCTCCTTCCCCATCTAGAGGTGGGGAAACGGTGTGCACACCTGTTTATGTTGTACATCCTGTAGACGGCCACACTTTCTTCAAAACAAAACAAACAGAACAACGCGAAACAAATTGTCCTTTTTTTGTTTAGAAACAGAACCTGCCTGTTGGGGCATCTGAATATTTTGGAAAGTCTGATGAAGATGAGGAGTGCAAGGTTTCCCTGACGCAGAAGAAGAAGAAAGAGGCTCTGAAAAAGATGCAAGTCTCCTTTTTTATTTTAATTAAGTGTTGTGAATATGAAACGTTGCGATGTTGGGGCTGCAGCAGAATACTGTCGAGGGCATCTCCTCGCACCCCAACCTCTCCCCCCCAAAAAAAGTGTTTGCACCGTGGTAGTGCTGGGTCAGATGAATGGTCCACCTAATCCTGCCTCCCGCGTCACGCCGTGGGTACCCAGATGCTTCTGGGAAGGAGGGCAGCAGGACGCGGCGTCCTTCCCAGCGGTGTTCTCTCCCTCGAAACCCTGGAGGCTCCACTGAGCATAAGAACATTTGTCTCCTGCCGCTGATTTCAGGAGGAACTGGTTGTGGAGAAGAGGAGCTGGGAATGACAGAGAGTTGCAGAAGGGAGGGAAGGGGGTGTTGCTTCTTACTCATTTTCACTGTCTGTTTTACTCCTTGGCGCCTCTTTCTTCTTCTTTTGCAGTGAAGTGATGGGGTGTGTGGGGGGCATTGAGCTAAGAAATATGATAGGCCAGGTCTTTCCCCTTCCCCCATCAGCAGCTGCTTCAGTCATGGAGGTTTTGTAGAAGCATGGAGCCGGAAGGGACCCCAAGGGTCATCTAGTCGAACCCCCTACACAATGCGGGAAATTCCTAGCTCCCTCCCACGCTCCCCCCCGTGACACCCCCCCCCTGTCTGTGCCCAAGCAAAAAACCTCCGGGATCTCGGAGCCAATCTGGCCTGGAGGAAAATTCCTGTGTGATACAGAGTGTTGGACTGGATGGGCCTTTGGCCTGATCCAACATTGGCATCTCTTATGTTCTTATGACCCCAAAGTGGCGATCTGTCAGCATTACCGGCTTGTAAGAAAAGAAAAGAAAAAAACTCATCACTTCCTGCTCTCCCTCTCATGATCTGCCTAAATTTCTCTTCATCCCTGAAACAATCTTGGGGAGGGAAGAGAGAGGGTGGGATATAAATCCAATAAAATAAAGAAATAAATAAATTCTGCACTGTTTAAGTGTGCTGTGCTACTGAGATCCCTTTTTCAGGATTATGTCTATGACGAGGCTGTACAGTGGCATGGAAGGAGACACCATAGGGTGGGTGTTGTGCAGAGGCATGGAAAGAGGAACCATAGGGTGTTGTGCAGAGGCATGGAAGGAGAAACCATAGGGTGTTGTGCAGAGGCATGGAAGGAGAAACCATAGGGTGTTGTGCAGAGGGGTGGAAGGAGAAACCATAGGGTGTTGTGCAGAGGCATGGAAGGAGACACCCCCCATATAAGCCTTAAAAATTACATGTCCTGGCTTGGAACCATCTGAAATTTTGGCTGGATTGGCTGACAACTGTTATCCTTGACCCTCCCCCTTGCTGGTTCTCTGATCTTGGGTCATTTAGGAGCTATACTCGTTCTCAGAGGGCAGCCATATTGGTCCCCAGTAAAATGGTTCGATTCAAGTCCAGCAATACTTTAGGGACCAACAAGATTTTTTGGGGGGGGGGTTCATAAGCTCCTGAGAGCCAAAGGTCCCTACGTTGGATATGAGTTGGAATGGAAACCCCTGAGTCCTTCTATCCCAGTCTGGCACCCCTCCCACCTTCTGAGTGGGTATGAGGACATGGCGATCTCCATCCTACCCGTATCTGATTAAGAAAGCATTGACTCTCGAAAGCTCATACCCTTAAAAAACTTTGTTGGTCTCTAAGTTGCTACTGGACTTGAATCTAACTGTTATACTAGATAGCTGTTGCAGATTTTCTGGGTTGTATGGCCGTGGTCTTGGCATTGTAGGACATGACGTTTCGCCAGTAGCTGTGTCTGGCATCCTCACTTCTACAGGAGTATACCACATACCATGCAGTTGTGGGCAGGTTTACATCAGAACCACACAGCGTAGCATTCAGACAAGAATAAAAGAGCATGAGAGGCACTGCAGACTTGGCCAACCTGAAAAATTAGCAGTGGCTGAACATAGCCTAACCCAAACAAGACATAGTATTTTGTTCCAAGACACTGAAAGGCTGGACAACACATCCGATTACCATGTCAGATTATACAGGAGAGGAACCATAGGGTGTTGTGCGGAGGCATGGAAGGAGAAACCATAGGGTGTTGTGCAGAGGCATGGAAGGAGAAACCACAGGGTGCTGTACAGAGGCATGGAAAGAGGAACTATAGGGTGTTGTGCAGAGGCATGGAAGGGGAAACCATAGGGTGTTGTGCAGAGCCGTGGAAAAAGAATCCATAGGGTGTTGTGCAGAGGCATGGAAGGAGAATCCATAGGGTGTTGTGCAGAGGCATGGAAGGATAAACCATAGGGTGTTGTGTAGAGGCATGGAAAGAGGAACCATAGGGTGTTGTGCAGAGGCATGGAAGGAGACACCAGAGGGTGTTGTGCAGAGGCATAGAAAGAGACACCCCCCATATAAGCCTTAAAAATTACATGTCCTGGCTTGCAACCATCTGAAATTTTGGCTGGATTGGCTGACAACTGTTATCCTTGACCCTCCTCCTTGCTGGTTCTCTGATCTTGGGTCATTTGGGAGCTATACTCGTTCTCAGAGGGCAGCCATATTGGTCCCCAGTAAAATGGTTCAATTCGAGTCCAGCAATACTTTAGGGACCAACAAGATTGGGGGGGGGGGTCATAAGCTCCTGAGAGCCAAAGGTCCCTACGTTGGATATGAGTTGGAATGGAGACCCCTGAGTCCTTCGATCCCAGTCTGACACCCCTCCCACCTTCTGATTGGGTATAAGGACATGGCGATTTCCATCCTACCCGTATCTGATGAAGAAAGCGTTGACTCTCAAAAGCTCATACCCTTAAAAAACTTTGTTGGTCTCTAAGTTGCTACTGGACTTGAATCTAACTGTTATACTAGTTAGCTGTTGCAGATTTTCTGGTTTGTATGGCCGTGGTCTTGGTATTGTAGGACATGACGTTTCACCAGTAGCTGTGTCTGGCATTCTCACTTCTAAAGGAGTATACCGCATACCATGCAGTTGTGGACAGGTTTACATCGGAACCACACATTGTAGCATTCAGACAAGAATAAAAGAACATGAGAGACACTGCAGACTTGGCCAACCTGAAAAATTAGCTGTGGCTGAACATAGCCTAACCCAAACAGGACATAGTATTTTGAAAGGCTGGACAACTGAAAGGCTGGACAACACATCCCATTACCATGTCAGATTACACAGAGAAGCTATTGAAATTCATAAACATAAACACAATTTCAACAGGAAAGAAGAGAGTTTAAAAATAAATGGGGCATGGTTTCCTGTCCTGAAAAACACAAAAGGCTCTACATCTGACAATACCACTAGAGATAAGATTAGAACCTCCTCAGGAAACAGGAAACCTCCTCAGGAAACAATCCATATACAAAAGAACCTCCTCAGGAAAGCTCCTCCATTAGCATGTTCACAGCCCGGGGAACTCTTACAAGACTCAGCCCTACCCCACCTTCCTGAGTAGATATAAATTACCTGCCTACCATTTTTCTTCTCAACGTGACACAGAGAGTACTCCATCTTTCTGTGTTATACCTCTGAGGATGCCAGTCACAGCTACTGGTGAGATGTCATGTCCTACAATGCCAAGACCACGGCCAGACAACCTGGAAAAGCTGCAACAGCTAATGAACTCCGGCCGTGGAAGCCTTCGAGAACATGTTATACTAGTTCTCAGAATGTGGAATAAAATGCACAGCTTTCTGTACCTCGTCCCTACTTACAGTGGCTTGGAAGGTAACTGGGAATCTTTGTGCTAAGAATTAAGCACGTCCCCACCCTTCTTGTGTGGGTGCTTGATGAGAATCACACAAAAGGGTTGTGGGTTTTTTGTTTTGTTTTTTTGTTTTATAGGCAGATGTGAACTTCAGTCTTGGCAGTCGAAGGTTCAGAGTTTGTTTGTTTTTACACTGGTAACTTTTCCTCTGCTTTCAAGCTGATAACCCCACAATTCTAACAACGTATCGGCCAAACACTCTGGCATGTTTCCAGTCCTCCATGCACAGAAAGCACACAGGATTCCCCCCCCCCCTGCATTCCTCTCACTCCCCGCAGCCCTTTCCAGTCCCTGCGGTTGCAGGCAATGCTCCCTCTAAGCTGTGTCGCCTTGTGAGCAAAAATTCTACTTCGTGAGCTCCTAGTGTTAAAGTTGTGAGCGAGCAATTTGGCTACTGCATGAATTCGTTTGCTCTGGAGCCCTCCTTCCTGAGCCGAGACAAAAAATGTGTGAGCCGGAGGCTAAAAAACTGTGAGGTGGCTCACTCGAACTCAGCTTAGAGGGAACACTGGTTGCCAGATCCATGTGGGTCGGTGGGCTGATGTGAGGAAGGGGCAAGCGGGTGCAATCGACACCTTTGTGAGAGAGGAAGGCAAAAGCAACTTCGCCCCTTTGCCCTTCCTCGGTCCACCTCCCCACCCAGCCTCAGGGCTGTTCTGCCGTGTGGATCCCGTGACCCTGGGAGTGATCTTTCCTGGAGCTGGGCGGGCTGCGAGAACAGAGAGGAATGCATGAAAACGCCGTGTTCCCTGTGACGAGTGGCAGGAGACCTGCCTTTGCCCTTCCCAGCCAGCGTACCTGCTTTCTCGGCGCCATTTGGAGCCCTTTCACATCTTAATGCTTTATTAAACAGGAGTTCCCGGAACTCAGGGGGCCAATGCCTCCCTCTAAGCTGTGGAGTCTTGTGAGCGAAAATTCTGCTTTCTGAGCTCCTGGCATTAAAGCTGTGAGCGAGCGGTTGGGCTACTGCATAAATTAGTTTGCTCTGGAGCCCTCCTTCCTGAGCCGAGACAAAAACATGTGAGCCGGAGGCTAAAAAACTGTGGGCTAGCTCACACTAACTCAGCTTAGAGGGAGCACTGCCGGGGACCACAGCTGGACCCAATCCAGGACGGAGAAGCATGGGTCCTTTTCAAGATGATAGGCAGGCTTATCATTTCCTACAGCAGATACCTCACTGTTCTTGTCAGAATTTGCAGAAAGGGGGTTGAGCCGAAGCAGCCAGGAGCCCTGCGTGGTTAAAAGTCATTTTTTCTCATTAAAGAGTGAAGAGGACGAAAACCAAGCGAGCTCAGGAGAGCAAACCTCAGCTCAGCAAGGACACCGTGGAAGTGTATCTTGGCTCTCCGTGCTCAGACAGGGAGTAGGAAGAATGCGTCCCCAGCTCCTTCCGACGCTCGGCCTAAAGCGAGACGTAGGCGTAACAGAACAACCCAAGGATTGCACAAATACAGCTGAGAGCAGCTAGGGGCTTCCTGTGTCAGAGTTGGACAACGAGGCGAATTAGAGACAGCCGAGAGGGGATGGCAGCCAGCAAAAACTTGGTTCTGCGGCCTGGTTAGCGCCTCTCGGTGGTGGCGCTATGAGTCAGCACCGCCACAGCCAAACCAAAGTCAAAGGGTGACTGAAACAGCATAAATGCAGTTCTGAGAATACAAGGGCAACACGATTCTCCGAGATGGGATCAACTCTTCTTTCCAGACATGCAGGAGGCCGGTGGGAGGTGGGGGGAGGGATCTTTTGGAGACGTCCTCACCAAATCCCACATTGTTTTCTAAAATGAGGCTTGGCAGAAGCCGTGTCTGATGAAGATTTGCTTACTTGGAAGAAAAATCCTTCTCCTGAGACTGTTTTTTTTTTGGGGGGGGGGAGAACACTACAGACCAACCCAAATCAACTGCAAATATTAACCCTTAAGGCTTCTACCACCCCTCCAAACATCAGTTGAGCCAGAGACTCAGGGAAGGGAAAAGCAACCCAGAAGTCAAGCATGGAAATGCTGTGTCTGGTGTTGGTTATTAAATGCTGTGTCCGATCTTGGTTATCATGACTTGTCGACACTTATGTATACCAGTTTCTGGAGGGGTTGGCACAAGAGTTGAAAGCAATGTTTAGATGTCTGCCGATCCAGTGGTTTTGTTGAAATTATAAAAAAGGGTTTAGGATTCTAAGAGGCGTTTAAATTTCACAGGATAACGGACAACGCGAGGCTTGATTGTATAGCTGGGTCTCAAATGGCATCCTAACAGGTTCTCGGTAGCCCTCCACGGAAGGCAACTGGAGACATGATGATTTTAAGAACATTTCTTTCACTTTCAGCAACAGGGTCGCGAATTTGGCCACAAATTCTGCCACTTTGCCACAAATTCATGTTTAACCTTCATCTGCCTAGTTATTTTTGAGTCCAGTTTTTTTTAATGTTGTTTGGGGGGGGGGGGGGGGGGGGGGGGGGGTCGTCTGTGCTTTTGCACATTCCTCCACCACCACCACCAGGCCTTATTGCCGTTTTATTGTGTATCTTTTAAAGTGACACATGAGCTGAGAAGAAATGGTGCATCCTTACCAGAATGCCGGACGCAGGGTGGAGTCTGGTCATGTTTGTGCTCCGGATCCAGTTTAAATCGGCTTCTAAATGAAATACCCATTATTGGATCATTACAAGATTTGTGTTTCACCTGACTCAGTTTCCCCCTTTCTTATTCTTTTGCAATAAACGTTTGTGATGAAACCTTAACTGCAGTAAAAAAAAAAAAAGAGCGTTCAGGAAGACCACAAAGAACAAGTCATTGCGATTGATCTCTCTGGAAACAATCCCCTGTTCTGTTTCTGTCTCACATGCCCACGTTTACATCCCACCATTTTCCCAAAGCTCCAGAGTGGGAACTACCTGGAGATTTTGGGGGCGGAGCTTGAGGCGGGCGTGGTTTGGGGAGAGGAGCGGCTTCCATAGGGTCTAATGCCACAGAGTCCACCCTTCAAAGTGGCCATTTTCTCCAGGGGGAACTGATCTTTGTCACCTGGGGGATCAGTCGTCATCCCAGGAGTTCTCCAGCCACCAACTAGAGGTTGGCAACCCTAGGACTACTCCCCCTTTCCTCCTTCATGAAACCCCAGAGATGAAGGTTAGGGTGAGTGAGAGAATGGGGTTAGGCTGAGGCCATCCAGTGAGTTTTGAGGCATGCAAGAATTCCAGCCGAGGCTTCCTCAGCCCACTTTACGACCAGACTCCCTGGTGGTTGGCTGGTTGGGTCTGTCCCAGGATGTTGGGGGGGATTTGTTGTTGTTGTTTTATAGATTGTTCTGAATGCAGGATTTTAACACTCTTTTTTTAAAGTCATCTTGTGTGCTTTCCGCAGAAAGCAGCCAATAAGCTCTGAAGTAATAACGAGGGCAACACCTTATTGTTTGTTTGTTTGTTTGTTTCAATTTCTTAACCGCCCTTCCCACCTGCGGGGCTCAGGGCGGTTTACAACAACATAAAATACAATACAATTTTAAAACCAGAGACCAGCCAGATATCTTTTGGGGCTGGGAATCACCAGGAGATTCTTATCTGCTTATCTCTTTTTTTTTCTGAGCCCCCGGAGGGGATTTTTTTTTATTTTTATATCACTACAAAAACTATAACAGAAGCAAAGGGAAGGGAAACTACATTTACGGGATAAAGTAAAGAACCCACTAGTGACTAAAAACCCAAGAGAGGAGATCCTCCTACTAGCTTAGTTACATCAAGTCTTCCCATCAGTTTATAACGTGCTTATCTGCTGATCTCAATGACCTTCGTGGGACATATCAGGAGAGGCGGTCCCGAAGATACCTCCCGAAGATACCTTGCAAATGATTCATGCTCCAGAATGCGACCCCTGAAGGGGGGCTCCTCTCTCTTTCTCATCATTCCCCTTGAACTCCCCTCGTTCACACATTACATCAGAAGCTGGAAACACAAAATGTGAGAACTCGTTCCTTGGCAAGTCCATATGCGGGGGGTGGGAGTCCATGTTTACTTGGAATTAAGTCCCATTGTGTGCCATTGTGCTGACTCCCATGTGAGTTTATATAGCAGGGGTCACCAACGTGGTGCCCACGGGGCCATGACGACCACAGGCACCTTTCCTGGTGCCCCCCAAGCGTAAGAAAGTGGGTGGGGGGCAGGGCGGGCAGTTACCCAACGGGGCTTCCGACTGGCCACTGGAGAGCGGGTTGGCTGGCAAGACTGAAGTAATGCTGTTCTAGTGGCCGCTCCCACCACAGTGTGGTATTTATTCTCTCTCCTCTTTTCCAGTGCATTTTTGAAATTACCCTCCCTTTCCCCCTGCATTTGGGCTTCCTCCCTCCGCCTTTGCAGCCCCCCCATCTCACTCCCATTGTGTGCTTGGCTCCGCCTCCTGTGGCAGCCATTTTGTGTACCCACCGCCAAGGCCCCCTCTAAGCTGTGGAGTCTTGTGAGCAAAAATTCTACTTTGTGAGCTACTGGCATTGACGTTGTGAGCGAGCGATTTGGCTGCTGCATCAATTGGTTTGCTCTGGAGCCACATCCTCCCTGGGCCAAGACAAAAATGCGTGAGCCGGAGGCTGAAAACCTGTGAGCTAGCTCACACTTACTCAGCTTAGAGGGAACACTGCCCACCACCCTGCGTCAAAATTCCAACAGTGCCGCCCGCCCAGGCTCAAAACGTTTGGGGCGGGGGCCTGGTGCATTGGACTAAAGCTCAAACTGGCTCTCGTTAAAGAAATATTCTTCCAGTTACTCCACATTAGAGAAATTCCTTTCGTTTCAGTGGCAGTCTCACGATGATCTTGTTTTACCAAGACTACCACTCCCATGTTGCTCAAACCTGCTAATCGAAAACACTGTCCTTTTTAAAAAAAAAGAAAAAAAGAAAATCACTTATTTGAGTCGTGGTGCTTTTGGAGTTTTTGCCGTTGAGCGTCTTTGCGACTTCAGCTTCAACCTACAGGCACAAGTTGAAGGCTTCAGATGTTGTAATTCAGGACAGCCACTTCATGGAAGCGAGCCTGACTCAGGACCACATACTCTGCACCACAGATTTTGTTACTCTTGAGGGTGCTACTGGTCTCTGGCTCTTTTCTAAATCTCTTCCGGTTCTGTTCCCGTTGGTACTGCTTTGCTGTGCTCAGTTCTGGGACTTCCTTCATTGCATCTGTTGGAAGCACAATTAATAATCCCTTGAATAGTCATGTAATGACTTGAATATGGGAAATCACCCTGGGTCTCCCCCCCCCCCTTTAAATTCCTTTTGTCCATTAAGAGATTCTCTGCCTGGTTTGTCAAGACTCATTGACTAGATTTATTTTAAGAGCTTTTGCATGTTTGAACAAGCGGCGGCTCTCAAAACACCCCAGTGTTGGTTTCTTGACTGTTTCAAATCCTTTGCTTGCACTAGAAGGTGGGGGGAAATATAACATTAAATTATAAACAGCTACCAAAGGGAAAAATATCTGACTGCGTATAGTGAGCGTCACAGATTACTAGTATGAATTATGCTTGGGGGGGCATAATTGGATTGTTTCTTTCAGGGAAAACCAATCCTTTTAATTGGGTTCCGCTGCGATCGCACAATATGGAATGCGTGAACTTAACATCAGTTACTTTTTTTCATAAAATTTACGAAAGGGCCCTATATCGGTAAATTAAATCATTAGTATTGCCTGGAAGCCCCTGGGACGGCTCTGAGATGCTGTTGTATATTTTATGTGACTTAAAAGTATTGCTTTGAGGGTTTTTTTTTTAAACTTTATTTTAATTTCTAGCCCTTTCCGTTCCTTGCTTGTGGAGCCATCTCAATACAACCTGAAAAATAATATCTACTCATATCGGGCTAACATATTTCCTGGGACTGCAGCAGTAGCAACCATAAGCCCGTCTCTTTGAACGCTGTTCCAAATCAGGATGTTTTACAACCATCTTACAAAAGTTTTTTTAGGTTTTGGTGGTCTTATGGTGAAAAGTATGCTGACAGAGAGTGATTTCAGCTTACCTTTATTTAGTCCGGAACAAGACACTTGGCTGGCTCGCAGGCTGGCTTATATTCCTTCAGAAAACCCGCCACCAAACACACCAAACACACACCTATTGGCCTCTTGGCCTGGGATCTAGCCCTTTCATTGGGCCTGGCTAGGATCCTACTGGCCCATTGTCTTTTGGCATGAAGCTAGTGGTGTTTGTGCCTGAGCCAGTCCGGGCATGTCCGGACATGTCAGGCTGGATACACTACACCCCTCCCCCCTTGGTTCGCAATGCACCCACAGAC
>NW_015163145.1:162795-167013 GCF_001447785.1 Gekko japonicus
TTTAAATTCCTTTTGTCCATTAAGAGATTCTCTGCCTGGTTTGTCAAGACTCATTGACTAGATTTATTTTAAGAGCTTTTGCATGTTTGAACAAGCGGCGGCTCTCAAAACACCCCAGTGTTGGTTTCTTGACTGTTTCAAATCCTTTGCTTGCACTAGAAGGTGGGGGGAAATATAACATTAAATTATAAACAGCTACCAAAGGGAAAAATATCTGACTGCGTATAGTGAGCGTCACAGATTACTAGTATGAATTATGCTTGGGGGGGCATAATTGGATTGTTTCTTTCAGGGAAAACCAATCCTTTTAATTGGGTTCCGCTGCGATCGCACAATATGGAATGCGTGAACTTAACATCAGTTACTTTTTTTCATAAAATTTACGAAAGGGCCCTATATCGGTAAATTAAATCATTAGTATTGCCTGGAAGCCCCTGGGACGGCTCTGAGATGCTGTTGTATATTTTATGTGACTTAAAAGTATTGCTTTGAGGGTTTTTTTTTTAAACTTTATTTTAATTTCTAGCCCTTTCCGTTCCTTGCTTGTGGAGCCATCTCAATACAACCTGAAAAATAATATCTACTCATATCGGGCTAACATATTTCCTGGGACTGCAGCAGTAGCAACCATAAGCCCGTCTCTTTGAACGCTGTTCCAAATAAGGATGTTTTACAACAATCGCTGTTCCAAATCAGGATGTTTTACAACCATCTTACAAAAGTTTTTTTAGGTTTTGGTGGTCTTATGGTGAAAAGTATGCTGACAGAGAGTGATTTCAGCTTACCTTTATTTAGTCCGGAACAAGACACTTGGCTGGCTCGCAGGCTGGCTTATATTCCTTCAGAAAACCCGCCACCAAACACACCAAACACACACCTATTGGCCTCTTGGCCTGGGATCTAGCCCTTTCATTGGGCCTGGCTAGGATCCTACTGGCCCATTGTCTTTTGGCATGAAGCTAGTGGTGTTTGTGCCTGAGCCAGTCCGGGCATGTCCGGACATGTCAGGCTGGATACACTACACCCCTCCCCCCTTGGTTCGCAATGCACCCACAGACCTCATGCCTCGAAAACCCTACGGAAGAGTTGTCCTAAGTCATCCCCACCACCATGGGAAAGGGAGCCAGAATTTGCGGGGGGGGGGGGACGACAGTGTAAGAAGGCCTCCACTCTTTCTGTACCAAACTCCCACATGGATGGAAAACTCGAGGAACTTGTGAAGAAAAAGACATGGAAGAAGATGATATTCAACATAGGGAGCACGCACACTTTAAAAATATATGCCTAATAAAAAAGAATATACGTAATAGAGATCCTGTTCCACTCTAGGAAAAGTTCAACAGACCTGGATTTCTCATCTCATGATGACCCCATGCTTAATTCAGCTTAAGTAATAACATCATCCCCCAGAGGACTGTTTTTACCATCATTCTATATATTCGGGGACCATCCTGCTTTCAATTGAGTATTATTGTTGTTTGTGATTGTTATTCATGTTTTTATTGCTTTTTATCCTGTTTTATATGGGCCTCGCCCCTTGTAAGCCGCCCTGAGCCCGTTTTTGCGGGGACGGCAGGGTAAAAATCACAATAAATAAATAAATCCAGAATCCATTTCACATTCCAAGGGCTGACCTTGGAATCTGAACCTCTCCAGCAGTTCTGCAGGCTTCTTCACTAGGATTACCAGATGTCCTCTTTTTAGAGGACAGTGTCCTCCTTTTTTTGATGTCCTCCCTCCTTTGGGTCCTTTTTAAAAAAACTGACAAAAATGTCCTCTTTTGGGGTGGGGAGGCTGAGCCTGTTTTGCCCTATAGCCCCCCAGTGGAGGCAAGATCCGGCTTAAGCAGTAGGGGTATTTAAAATATGATTTGTCATAGTGATGAGTTGTTTGAAGTAGCCAGTTGGGAAATATGTCCTCTTAGAATCATAGAATGTTAGAGTTGGAATGTACCTTGCAGGTCATCTAGTCCAACCCCCTTCACTCTGCAGGAGCACAACCGAAAGATAGACCTACAACCAGTGTTCTCTCTAAGATGAGTTAATGTGAGCCAGCTCACAGTTTTTTAGCCTCCGGCTCACATGTTTTTGTCTTAGCCCTGGAAAGGTGGCTCCAGAGCAAACTAATTTAAGCAGTAGCCAAATCACTTGCTCACAACTTTAATGCCGGTGGCTCACAAGGTAGAATTTTTGCTCACAGGACTCCATAGCTTAGAGGGAGCATTGTCTACAACATACTCGGAAGATGGTCCTACGGCCTCCGCTCAAAAACGTCCAGCGAAGGAGCCTCCACCACCTCCCGAGGTGGTCTGTTCCACTGCTCAACCACACTTAGTTAGGAAGTCTCTCCTGGTATTTAGATGGTAACGACTCCCTTGTCATTTCAAACCCATTAGACCTAGTCTTGCAATCCAGAGCAAGAGAGAATAGATCCGCTCCATCTTCTACATGACAGCCCTTCAGATACTTGAAGACTGCAATCCTGTCCCCTCTAAGCCTTCTCTTTTTGCTTTTCAAAATATGGTAAAACCATTCTTCACCCAAAACCTGTGGCTATGATGTGCTGTAATAATTTGTGCAGGAGTGGGTCTGTAGCAGGCTCTTGAACACATGAAATTGACTTACATTGACTCAGGGCCTTTGGCATGCCAAGCAGATGCTGCACCACTGAGCCGTGACCCTTTTGAAGCCTTGGGATCAGGAGAAAACCATGCAGGGTATGGGTAAGGGTGGACCACTGGTGGGATAGTTCTACCACGGTCCCTGAACCCTGCCTAGTTAAAATCAGCATCTCAACTTGTATGAGAAGACAATGGGAACAAGTGAACATTGGGGAGTACCAGTATGACGTACAGTCCTAGAGAGCTACCCTGGCTAGGGGAAAGTCTCTGCCACTTCACCTCGCAGCCGTGGCTTTTGCATATCGTTTAAGGGCATCCCTGTGGGTTACAATTGGCAGAGGTTTGCGTGGAAGGAGTCAACAGAGACTCCCCCAAGCAGCCTGCTACTTGTCTCCAAGCTCCCTGAGGACCACAGACAAGATGTGCTACCTGACGGGGTGGAGTGGCGAGCCTTGTACAATCACCTCTTTCTCTTTCGTGCATGCACAGGAAAGCTTATACCCAGAGCCAGTTTGGTGTCTTGGTTAAGTGAGCGGACTCTAGTCTGGGAGAACCAGGTTTGATTCCCCACTCCTCCACTTGCAGCTGCTGGATGACCTTGGGCAAGCCATAGTTCTGGCAAGAGCTGTTCTTGAAAAAGAGCATTTTCTGTCAGAGCTCTCTCGGCCCCACCTACTTCACAGGCAGTGTTCCCTCTAAGCTGAGTTAGTGTGAGCTAGCTCAGTTTTTTAGCCTCTGGCTCACCCATTATTTCCCTTCGCTCGGGGAGGAGGGCTCCAGAGCAAACTAAGTTATGCGGTAGCCAAATCACTCCCTCACAACTTGAATACCAGTCGCTCACAAAGGAGAATTTTTGCTCACCAGACTCCACAGCTTAGAGGGAGCATTGCTCACAGGGTGTCTGTTGTGGGGAGGGGAAGGGAAGGGAGATTGTAAGGGTCATTTGCAGCCTCCTATGCAAATGGAAAACTAGAACATATTGCAGAGTTTCCTTGTTGTTGTTGTTCAGTCGCACGGTCGAGTCCGACTCTTCGCGACCCCATGGACCAGATGACGCCAGGCCTTCCGGTCATCCGCCGTCCTCTGAAGTGTGCTCAACTTCATGCTCATTGCCTCTATGACACTGTCTAACCATCTCATCCTTTGCCGTCCCCGTCTTCTGTGACCTTCAATCTTTCCCAGCATCAGGGTCTTCTCCAGGGAGTGCTCCCTTCTTCTGATTGGGTGGCCAAAGTATTTAAGTTTCCTTAACATAGGGTTATACCAGACATCCTCTTTTTGTGGTGTCTGTACACTTTGGGGCTCTTTTTTTTTTTTAAAGGATAGAAATGGCCTCTTTTGGGGTTGGATGGTTAGGAATATCCCTAGTTAGTACCAATTATCACAGCTTAAATAGGGGTGTTTAAAATGAAATTTGTCATAGTGGTCACTTGACTGAAGCAGTCAGCTGGGAAATATGCCCTCTTTTTTTGCTTTTCAAAGTATGGCAACCCTCCTTAAAATAATAAGAAGAACAACAACAACAGTATTTCTGTATCATGTTATGACAGGCACCCTCTAGTTCCGCCCTCCAGGCATCGCAGCCAATCCTTGCCTTC
>NW_015163145.1:172430-172540 GCF_001447785.1 Gekko japonicus
GCCATAACTTTTTAAAGAGCCCCTAACAAGACCTGGGGGAGCCAGAATGACCTCTCGCGTGTGATGGAATTTGCCCCTAGGACTCCAAGGACACCACCACAGGGCTCAGA
>NW_015163145.1:172927-175851 GCF_001447785.1 Gekko japonicus
AGGTAGAATTTGCCCCTAGGACTCCAAGGCCACCACCACGGGGCTCAGAGAGGTGGGGGAACATTTTGCGCCCCTCCCCCCACCGTGTTGCCACTGCCGGCGGCGTCCATAACTTTTTAAAGAGCTCCTCCCGAGAGCTGGGGGAGCCAGAATGACCTCACATGCGAGAGGTGGAATTTGCCCCTAGGACTCCAAGGCCACCACCCCGGGGCTCAGAGAGGCGGGGGAACGTTTTGCGCCCCTCCCCCCGCCCCCATGGTTGCCCAACTGATGGCTCGTGGGAGCAGGGGGCAGGGCTTATGTGCCTGCCCCCTGAGCTCCTGATTGGCGGAGCGGTGCTGCGGTGCACTCCGGCAGGAACCGAGGCCTGGTGAGGGGTTACTGTGCAGAGAGATTACAGCACACCAGGTGTATTTACACATGAAAATGTCCTGGAAATGGAGAGAAGCAGAGTTGATAAGTTCAGTCTTGGGTGGGGAATGAGGGCTATGGAGAGCCTTAAAGTAATACTATATAAAAGTTGACCAAAAAAAAGTCTCCAAACCTACATGTAGGGCCATATGATTTTTGACTGCGTGTGCCTGTCAAGAACTAACCATCAGGGAGTCTTAGCATCTCCTGGTTGGTCCAGATATTTCCACAAGGGGAGTGTCTGAGAACGAAGGCTTTTATTGTGCTTCAGGTCAGCGCCTCGTGAACTTTAGTTTGGCTCCATGGATCCTCAGGCTTCCAGTGCAAACAATCAGTATGCACTTGTAGATAACGGTAATATCCAAGGGCTGTACCCTTAAATCACAGATTAGCAGATTGCACAAAGGAATATGTGTAATGAAGAAAAATGTATTATGCAGATGCTAATAAATGAATTTTTAAAAATTATGTAAATTTTGGAACAATTCATCTAAATAGCTAGTTCTCGGACTGCAAGGAGAAAATGATTTGGAGGGTGCCAAGTCCTTTACTAAAAGGGCAGAGAATGTTGCCAACAAGTTCGGGAGATCTGAATGCGCAGAGTGTTAAAATCTATAACTTGGGAACTCTGAGAAAGTATGATGGATAGAGCAGAAGACAGAAAATGACTCTCCCTCTCTCCTTCCCCTTGTCTGTGCTCTTATTCATCCCTCATTCTTTTTCTTGGAGCTTGTTCAGGAGATAGTTCTGGTTTATTCCTACGTTCAAAGCTATTAAATTTTAACTTCGGCTTAACCTGCAAAAGCAACTGTTTATACCTAAAATGCTATTGGAGATAGCAGTTAAGAGATTTCTGGTAGACCAGAGGTGGTGGTTGTTTCATGTGGCTAATGCAGAAGATTAGTATGATATGGTCGTCCATGCTGATATCAAGGATAACTTGCCCTTGATTTCTGTTCCCACAGTCAGTAAAGTGGATTAGGAGGATCTCCTTTCCCTTGCTTAATTGTTCCCTGAAAAGATAGCAACACTTTAACTTTCACTGTCGCCACCTTGACTGAGGGCCAATTAGCCAGGTTCTTGTGGGCCCAGATAGACCCCTGCCCATTGTTACTGATGGGTCAACCCATCAACCTGAACTGTTCCTCCACATGCGTTCCTCAACATGCATACAACAGCCTGAACTGTTCTTCAACATGCATACAGGGAGGCAGTTTCAAGTGCTGTGATTTCGGCAGGGAAGGATGCTGCGGGAGGGAAATTCTCAGCAAGGACTCAAAGTTCTGCTCCAAGCTAATGTTGTAGACATTAGATTCCATGTCAAAAATGAAGTCAAATGAGGAGGAAGTTCTTGTATTTTATTGTAATGAAATATGGAAAACAGTTAGGCCAAAGGACCCATCAAAACTGATTGCTTTCTCAGTGGTTATCAGTCGGGCGGTGAACCTCTTTGCTTAAGAAGTGTTTTGTTTTGTTTTTTGTAAACATTTGAGTGACCGGATGGCTGTCACTCAAGGAGCTCAGCTCTGCCTGCTAGGGTTTCTAAATCCCCATAATACAGAGAGAGAGAGAGAGAGAGAGAGAAAGAAAGAGAGAGAGAATTACGTTATGAAGCAAAACAAGATGCAAACCCCCTAAAGAGGTTTAGCATGTGGACAAAAATTCTCCTGTTGGAGCAAACACGTTAGAAGCCTTTAAAGCAGGGGTGTCAAACCTGCGGCCCGGGGGCTGGATTAGGCCCCCAGAGGGCTTTTATCAGGCCCACAGTGGAACTGGCTGTCTTCTGCTTCTTTTTCCAGTTCTGCTGCTGCTGCATCATCATCGGTTTGCAGCTTATAGATACACACCTGAACGGCATACTCAGGATTGCAACGGCACAGACATTTTGATGCAATAATTCAGAGCAAGAGATGTCAGTTATCAGACACTGTTAAATAAACAAAATATGGCAAGAGTGCTAGTGTTTTAAGCATGTTTTATTTAAAGTTTAAAAAATCTTTAACTGTATTTGTCTGTGTCCTTTATAAAGTGTATCTCTCCGCTACCTGGCATTACATTTTATGACACACATGGTCCAGCGCAACAAGGTCTCATTAATGTCAGGTCCGGCCCTCATAACAAATGAGTTTGAAACCCCAGCTTTAAAGGCTCTGCCAATGATGAAACCAGGACAAGGGAGGAAATTGTTAGTTGCAATAAGAACAAAGTTTGAGTCCAGTGGCACCTTTAAGACGAACAAAGTTTAATTCTACACGTGGCCAAAAGCTTATACCCAAAATTAAACTTCGTTGGTCTTAAAGGTGCCACTGGACTCAAACTTTTTTCTGTTGCTTCAGAGCAACATGGGTACAGGTACCCACCTGAATCTAACTGCAATAAGGTTACATTTGAAAATGACTTTTGGTCTAAAAAAGTTGTTACCGGTGAGAGAAAATTGTGTTAATTTTAAGCTTGTTTTCAGGATGTAATAAAAATAAAAACTGACATAAAGGTGCACAAGAAAAAAATGTAGG